>NC_141021.1:51712500-51952500 GCF_052040795.2 Danio rerio
CAGTCTCAGCATCCTTGCTACTGATAAAGGGACGCAGTTGGGAAATGCGACGTAAATGAAAGAGTGCAGATTTAATAACAGATTTGATGTGAGACTAAAAAGAGAGAGTGTGGAGTCGAATATTACACCTAATTTTTTTACAGAAGAAGATGTTTTAATGTCGGAGCCAGCAATCTCACTGGAGAAACTTGTGGAAATATTGCTGGCCACTGAGCAAACTGGTAACATCAGGAAAGCCGTCCATTCGGAGGCAAGCGCTCAGCTAGTCAGCGAGAAATGGAACGTCATCATACCGCCCCCCCACATAGCAAAATTTCTCTGGCCCAGCTCTGGCCCACACAATCAGGTTTTGCTTGGCCCACATGCCGCAGTGAATTACGGTACATGACTGGACCAAATCTGGCTTCCAGACAAGGGCCAAACACGGACCATATCTGGGCCAAGTCTCAGCCAAGTTAATAACTCATAACTGGGCCTGAACTGGGCCAGATAGGTTGGTGTGTCACGATTGCAATGAAATTGATAAACCCATGGAGTGATGCGCTTTAGGCACACTATGGGCACGCTTTTTCTCAAAGTGACCTGATTGGTAGAATTTTTTTTCTTTACTCAAAAATGATTTTAGCGTATTTTAAATGTGGGTCAAGACTGGCCAAACTCACATGGCCCACTTATCAAATTTTTAAATCTGGGCCAAATACTACGTTTTTCATCTGGCCCAAATCTTGTGTGCCGCCTTAAAGACGGTGCCACCTCTGCCAAACCCGGGCCATGTTTGGCCCACATGCTGTATGCCAGTGCCGGATGAATGCCTGCTGTGCCAGCTTTATGCCAAATCTGGGCCAGAATTCTTTGCTACTAGGGCCCATATCATTCGTTTTAAAGATGAAATGCAGCCATACGCACTTCTGGCTCCATAATTTGCGTTCTTCAGAAATGTATATAGGGCTACATTTTCAGAATGAGCCTATGTTGTGTTTAAGTGTTTTTTGAAAATTCTTTGCTCACCAAGATTACATTACTCTAAAACAGAACTAAAATAATAATACAGTAATAATACATGATGATGAACAATGTTGACATAAAGTCACACATGACATGTGCATGGACATACAATTGTTCCGACTATCAAAATTCAGCCTGCTTTTTAAGCACTGAAACTTGCGAGTTCAAACTAATGAGCATCCCTGAAGTCCTCTAGTCTATGTGGAGCAAACGCCTGGTATGTTTCCCTCAAAATCCCTTATTCTTTTCAAATAAAGAATGACAGAAATACACATATTGGATGCCAAGGGAGAAAGTAAATTGTTAGGAAATGATCATTCTGGAAGTCATTTACTGTAATCCTTTAAACGCTCCATCTGAGTATTTTCACTGACCTGATTGTCCATTTCTACTGTATATGACCACAGTGGCTACTATGTAGATATTGCACAAGTATATTTCTAGAGAAAGTATATTCCCTCCTAAATCAGGTGCATTATAAACATCTGACAAAATCCAGTGATTCAGTATCCAAGCAGATCCCATTTAGCGGTGTAATGACGCACGGCTCATGAATCTTCTGCTGTCTGACATGTTGAGGCCCAAACCTCATAATTAACCCGTCTGCCAGAAGATGCACTTGGGTTTTAAGGGTGATTTGCTGTCATTTCCTTTTCGGTTTTGTTTAATGCTAAATGCCTGGGGATATATTTAGTCCAGAATCAGATTTCCATTCGTTAATCCTTTTGTGTTACTGTTATTATTATCATCTTTATCATTAGCTTGATAGCCTAGCAAGGGGCGATTATAGGATTTTTGTTTTAGGGGGGCTAAATTAGAGATAAATAGCTAGGAGGGGGTTAGCGATAAAAGAGATAAAAGTTATTTGTGTGTGTGTGGGGGGGGGGGGGGCGGCTTAGAGAGAGAGTTGGCTCAACTTATAAAACATGAATTATTTTGAGTTTTACTTATTTAGAAAAGTAAAAAAAAAATGTAAGTGAAGTTTTTAACTGACTCCATTAAGTTTAGCTAACTAAAGGGAAGTTTAAAAACTGACTCCATTAAGTTTAGATAACTAAAGTGAATATTTTAAACTGACTCCATTAAGTTTAGCTAACTAAAGGGAATATTTTAAACTGACTCCATTAAGTTTAGCTAACTAAAGGGAATATTTTAAACTGACTCCATTAAGTTTAGCTAACTAAAGTGAATATTTTAAAGTGACTCCATTAAGTTTAGCTAACTAAAATGAAGTTTTAAAACTGACTCCATTAAGTTTAGCTAACTAACGTGATTTTTTTTAACTGACTCCATTAAGTTTAGCTAACTAAAGGGAATATTTTAAACTGACTTCATTAAGTTTAGCTAACTAAAGTGACATTTTTAAAACTGAATCTAATGGTTTTAGGCCATGTCCATATGTACACTGGTATTTTTATAAACTGAGTTTTCCCTGCTTTCGTTTTTTTTATCTGTCTACGTGAAAACGCAAAAACACACTGTAATGGATGTAATGGGCATGTTGAACGAAGAGGTGTTGATAATGATACTTTCATACTGAGTTTATCAAACGGAAATTAGGTATATATCACAAGTTAATTACATTACGTGACTACAGGGGCAGATTACCATCCCATGGTTGAACAATACGGAATACGCAATTCATTTCCCCCGAATGCGCAGAATTTGCCTCATTCTCGTCTTCAGTGTTTAGAGTGTAATTCACCCTGGCCGAAGTTTTCAGAAAGTTGTGGTTTCAGTCACCTAATGCTGTGTTTTCGTGTGGACAAACAGCCAAACCACTAAAAAAGAGTGTGGTTTTGAAAAAAGCCCTGTTCATGTGTACAGGGTCTTAGCAAACTAAAGTGAGGATTTCAAAACTTTATTTTGCTAAACTTATTGTTTTAGTTAGCTGAACTTTTCCAAATAAGCACAACTCAAAAATGTCCATAGAAATTTTAGACAGACTTGATTTTTTTGTGTGTTTGTCTTCAACTTAATTAGCAAGCTATGTTTTTTTTTCTCTCAAAATCTAATATCTGTCATCATTATTTAAATCTTTGTTTTTTTTTTCAAACCTGTACCTTGCGAAATGTAAATTTGTATGTCTTGTTTTACTGAAAAATGTAAATAATTGATGATGTTTATATATTTGCTATATATGGAAATGATGCTATTGGAAGTATTATTCACTTTAAATTAAGTTTTGAATTGTTTTTGGGTTTAAGTTTAAACTTGATTAATTTTGATAGCTTTTTATTCTCAGTATCTTCGTTTTTAATTTCAAGTAAAAGCATGTTGATTTAAAGGGGGCTGTATGTAAACCTTTCATTTACAAACCACCTTTCATTGCCAAAAGATTTCATCATTTAAGGGAAACCACATGGAATGTTTGTGGCAACGTCCACCAGTGATCGTTGGTGCAAGATTCAAAGGATGCTATGAGAAAGCATGATGAGTAAGTTGTTGTTTTGACATTCTTCTTTTCTACATAATGGATGAAGCAAAAGACAGAATGCAGAGAGAGCACGTGTCCTTAATTGCAGTAATTGTCACTTCCACTGTATGCTCCATTTTGTTTTCACAAGACTAGTTTCTTGAAGAAACACGATGCTGAAGACTGGAGTAATGATGCTGAAAATCCTGCTTCACATAATGCATCACATAATAAATTACATTTTAAAAATATATTTAAATAGAAAACAGTTCATTTAAATTAAAGTAGAATTTTGCATTATTTCTGTTTTATTGTAATGTAATCTTGTAATATTAAAGTCCCTATAAAGGCTGATTTATACTTCTGTGTCAAGTGCACACGTATGATCTGGTGCAGCCTTCACATTGTCACATAGCCCTCGCCATGTCTGATGCCGACGCTGATGCACAACTCTCGAAAAATGGAACTACACGTCGCAACAATGTGTAGCGCAAGTTCTGTGATTGGTCAGCTTGGTAGCTGTGATTAGTGTGGGCGGTGCTGATAGCCGCAAGCCCGATGGAGCGAGTGTTTACAAGTGTCGAGTCCTGTAAAGGAGCTCCGTATGGAAACTTTAGTTTTGAGTTTACCGTATGATTAATGTTGTTGCATGTCCCCAGTTCTCGCCTCTGAATGAGCGAGTTTTAGCTACTTTTACATTAAGGTAGCATTCAGAAAAAAAACAAAACACCCACAAAGAAACTCAGGAACATAGCCTACTGCCAGCTAGCATTTCGAAAGTGTTATTGCAGAGCAACACAAACAGCATGCAGAAGTATAAATGCACAGCTATGCGCAAGGCAGACAAAGTGGGTCACACCAATCACTCAAGGCAAAAGTATAATCCAGCCTTAAGTCAAGTCATTTTACTCGGCGGCCATCTTTTAAATGCCTCTCAGGCATTCTGACTGCATGGGAAAACATCAAATTCTCCAAAACTGTTTACCAGGCTTACGATTACATTACATATTTGGAATCACCAATAAAATTAAACAACAACCATCTCATTAGTTTCATTTCGAAATCATTAATTCGGAATCATTCAAATCAAATCTGCATATTTTCAAGTTGCCTGGCTAATGTGCAGTCGAAAGGAACAAGATCACGACACCAACCTCATTTATGACCGTGTTACATGTGATCATCTTCTGAATAATGCTTCATCAGATCGCACACGTCTTCTGAAGTAATTCACAACTTGGTCTTGATGACGTATCTCCTCCAGGAATGACAGCAACTCTTTGTTTACATGTTTTCAGGCGTTCAGGTAGTTGCTGTCATGTGATGTGCATTTTAAAGGATGAACTTACCTCATGTCAAATAAGTTTAGTTTCTAAACATTCGAATCAAACAAAATCTGCAGTTTTTCAGGTTGCCTCAGTTAATGCGCATGCTCACTCAAAAGTAACGAGATCACGACACCAACCTCACCAATGACCGTGTTACACATAATCATCCTCTGAATAATGTCTGATCACACTAGTCTTCTAAAGTAAACTTTGTCTTAATTTTTTTTTCTCTTAAAATGAAATGTCTGTCATCATTATTTAAATCTTAGTTTGTTTTAAACCTGTTCATTGCAAAACATGTAAGTTTCTATGTCTTGTTTGACTGAAACAGTCTCAAATGAATATATGATATATGATATATATACTGTATATATATATATATATATATATATATATATATATATATATATATATATATATATATATATATATATATGGAAGTAATGCCATCGGTAGTAGTATTCACTTTGAATTAAGTTTTGAATTGTTCTTGATTTTAAGTATAAACTTGCTTAATTTTGATCGCTTACTGGGCTTTTTCAAAATATGTTTGTATACTATTTTTATATTATAGTTGGGTCATCTAAAAGCAAAAATTTCACGCCTTTTGTTAAATATATTTTTCATGTCTGTGAAGAAAGTATTTGCAGAAATTTCAATGTGTTTGTTGACTACAAAACCTGTCATAAAAGCACACGTCTGGTCCAAGCTCATCGCCTCGAGAATTATCAGTCTATAGCGATTGATGATTGGCTCCTGTCCTGGAGGGCAGGACTCAATATTGTACTCAATAGTCTTTGATATGTAATCTTGGAGAGCAGAAGCTTTTCAAAACACTTAAACACTATGCAAATCATCCATCATTGTGTATTATACAATACACAAATTTTCCATTTAAAATCCAGCAGGTAATAAAACATTTGTCTATTATAGGAAGATGTGGTGTGCTGCAGTTAAAGATCTAAACTGGTTCGGTAAAACGTGTTCAGTTAAGGTAGATGATTTTTTTTAGCTTTATACAGGATGTGCCTGTTAAATGAATGATTAGGAGAAAAATGCATTGCTCAGTTATAGGCATAGGTCACCTAAAAAATTCAAATGTGCTGTTAATATATTCACCCTATGGCTGACCAAAATGTAAGACTCCTTTTTCTTTAGTAGAACAATAAACCATACTGAAACTGTGGTCTGTGGTGATTCATATACAGGCGAAAACAAAATTAATATCCCATGGAGCTAATCGATGTTTTATTTCGATGAGTTTATTTAGCAAATGTAAATTTTTTGGGTGAACCATCCCTTTAATTGTTCTGTTAGGTTGAATAGTTTGAGATAATAAGTAGTTATAAGACTTGTACATATCATAGCTGGCCTAATTGCATAGGTAGACACATCTGTTACTTTAAAAACTCCTACTTTTCTGCAGTGTCACTCTGAAACCAGCAAAAAAACAACACTGCAAATAAGATCAAGATTCCCAGAACGTGAATGGAAAAGGAAAGTAAGTCAGAGCCACATTATAATCAGGGTCTGGGAAGCCTGACATCCATCAGACATACTCAGGAAGTCATGATCAACTCACTCGTCCAGTATGCAGGATGGTTTTCTCTGTGTGGCCCAAAAATCCCCTTACAGAAATCCTCAAGAACTTGTGTATATTGGCTGATAATATTAAAACTGTAGAAGTATAAAGACAACAGAACGTTTTGTTGAGCATTTAGCACAGCAAGCAACTTGCTGTTCCCCTTCGGTTGGGGAACTTCAGTGCCATGAATGGGAGGATTCGGATCAGAAGCCGCTTATCTGGAGAGTATTGAACGGGCCAATGAATGAAATTAATTGGCAGCGTAAGCTTGCGCAGGTGTGCGACATCTGCAATTATCTCAGCATATAAGCACACCTGAAGCCAGCAGACGCCATCCTTTTCGCTTCAGATCCTTTCTGAGTGAGTCGATGAGGGTTCCTCTTGCTGATCAGCACTTCAGAGCGAACGAGTGTGTCTCCCGGTCCAGAGTGGGTCTTCGCGGTGGCAGACGGTCGAGCTGGGTTACTCCCTTGCCTGCGGTTCTTTGGGTCCGGTCCTCCAGAGCGGTGCGTATAGTTGCAACTTTCCTAAAAGAGCAACACAGTCGTGCAGCACGTCCTTTTCAGGATGGCGCTCCGACTGTGCGTTTCTGGATGCGGGGGTTTCCTGTCTCCGGATGATGGACACGATCACTGCATTGCATGTTTGGGGGTCCAGCATGTTAATGCGGTGCTCGCGGGCGGTTCATGTCGTCATTGCGATGCCATGACCGTTGCACAGCTAAGATCGCGGCTAACTTTCGCAAGAGAGCGAGCCACCCCAGTTGCCTCCTGTTCTAAAAAAGCAGCGGGCGCTCGGGCAGATCTGAGGGTTTCAGCGGGAGCTAATCCGCCGCCCACGGGCTCGCGGACCTCTCGCTCCTCACGGCGCTCCATCCAAGCTTCGGGTGGTGAGAGTGATCCGTCTAACCAGATGGTAGCTCTCACACTCGCTGACACCGGAGATCAGATGTCCTCCGCGGCATCGGAGGGTGGGCTTTCACTGTCCGACGAAGATCCGGACCCGCTCGCCCCCTCCGGGCAGGTGAGCGCTGTCAAATCGGATCCTGAAGCGGACATGTTAGCCGTGCTTTCCCGGGCTGCTTCGGCCGTGGGGTTGGAGATGGTTTATCCCCCAGCTCCGCGGCCGGACCGACTAGATGGGTGCTACGTAGAGGACCAGAAGGCGAAGCCTTCGAAGCCTCTCGTCCCCTTCTTCCCGGAAGTGCACAGTAGGCTCACGCAGTCCTGGAGGGCACCTTTCTCTGCCCGTGCTGCGAGTGCCTCCGCCCTCACCGCCCTTGACGGCGGAGCTGCCAGGGGGTATGAGGCGATCCCGTCAGTGGAGCGCGCTATCGCGGTCAGTCTTTGTCCGCGCGGCGCCTCTACGTGGCGGGGTTTGCCCCGCCTCCCGTCCAAAGCCTGTAGGTTGTCTGCCTCCCTCGGAGCCAGAGCTTATAAGGCTGCGGGCCAGGCTGCTTCTGCTTTGCACGCGATGGCCACCTACCAGCGCTACCAAGCGCAGGCGCTGGCCGAGCTGCACGAGGGCGGGTCCAACCCAAGCTTATTACATGAGCTGCGCACCGCGACCGACTATGCTCTTCGGACTACTAAGTCCGCCGCGTGTGCGCTGGGGAGGACGATGTCCACACTTGTGGTTCAGGAACGCCACCTCTGGCTAAACCTGGCCGATATGCGCGACGTTGACAAAGTTCGCTTTCTTGACTCGCCCATATCCCAGGCTGGCCTGTTCGGCGACACCGTCGGTGAATTCACCCAGGAATTCAAGGCGGTGAAAGAGCAGTCGGATGCGATGGGCAATGTCATCTATCGGCGTGGCCGTAAGCCCGCTCCGCCCGCCGAGCCATCCACCTCCGCTGTTCCTCGCCGAGGGCGCCCGCCAACGAGTGCTGCCCCGCCTGCGCCTCCGGCCAAGCGGGCGCGGCGTTCACCTCGAAAGCAGGCAGCCCCTCCTGCCCAGGGCGCCGTTAAGTCCGGTAAACGGACCGCGAAGCGTCCCTGAGACAGGCCATCCGGAGAAGAGGAAACTTGCTCTTTCCCCGCTGGAGGGCGGGGCCCCGATAACAACGGTACTTTTCAGTGCCACCAAAACATCAGTAAAAGAGCACTTTTTCCCTTCCCCGGATGTGACTGCACGAGTTCTGCCAGTCCGGGACGCGCTGCCTTCCGGCTCGCAGACTCTACGTGCTTCGCCAGTGGCTCACGAGCGCTGGGGGGACGGTCTCCCTTCCCTCAGCCCTCCAGCCCCCTCTCCGGAGTCAGGGTGCGGAGCCAGAGCGAATCGCTCTCCTCCAGCTTTTCCGCGGGACCCTCGTGCTTCCCGGATCAGCACACCCACTCCGCGCTGCCCCACCGCTGGTACGTCAGCGATTGTAGCGATGACTCCATTAGCGAGGGCTCTGCCTGCCTGGTTAGCGCGGGCCAGCCCCTCGCGGTGGCTCATACGCACAATCAGACTCGGTTACGCGATTCAGTTCGCGAAACGGCCCCCCAAGTTTACGGGCGTGTATTTCTCCAGGGTCAACCCCCTGTCCGCCCCTGTCTTGCGAGAGGAGATTGCTGCCCTCCTGACGAAGGGTGCAATCGAGCCGGTTCCTCCAGCCGAGATGGAGAGTGGGTTTTACAGCCCATACTTCATCGTACCCAAAAAGAGCGGTGGGTCACGGCCAATCCTAGATCTGCGCGTTTTGAACCGCTGTCTGCACAAGCTGCCGTTCAGAATGCTCACGCAGAGGCGCATTCTCCAATGCGTTCGTCCTCGGGATTGGTTTGCAGCCATAGACCTGAAGGACGCGTATTTCCATGTCTCCATTCTTCCACGCCACCGCCAATTTCTGCGGTTTGCGTTCGAGGGTCGAGCGTGGCAGTACAAGGTCCTCCCCTTCGGGCTCTCTCTGTCTCCGCGGGTCTTCACCAAACTCGCGGAGGGTGCCCTAGCGCCCCTTCGGCTCGCGGGCATTCGCATACTCGGTTATCTCGACGACTGGCTGATTTTAGCCCACTCGCGGGAGCAATTGATTATGCACAGGGACGAGGTGCTTCGGCATCTCCGCCTACTGGGGCTTCAGGTCAACCGAGAAAAGAGCAAACTCGCCCCCGTGCAGAGGATTTCTTTTCTCGGGATGGAGCTGGACTCGATCACCATGGTAGCGCACCTCTCCGAGGAACGCGCTCGCCTGTTGCTGAACTGTCTGAGGGAGCTCGACAGCAAACTAGTGGTCCCACTGAAGTTCTTTCAGAGGCTCCTGGGGCATATGGCATCCGCAGCCGCCGTCACGCCGCTCGGGTTGCTCCATATGAGACCACTTCAGCACTGGCTTCACGATCGGGTCCCCAGACGCGCATGGCACGCGGGCACACACCGGGTCTCGGTTACTGCGCTGTGTCGCCGCGCCCTCAGCCCTTGGAACGACCCCTCGTTCCTACAGGCCGGTGTGCCTCTGGGACAGGCGTCCAGCCATGTTGTTGTTTCAACAGACGCTTCCAACACGGGTTGGGGGGCCGTGTGTCGCGGGCATGCGGCTGCGGGCCTCTGGAAGGGTGCCCAGCTGCATTGGCATATCAATCGCCTAGAGCTGTTGGCAGTGTTCCTCGCTCTCCACCGCTTTTTACCGGTGCTGGAGCGGCAACACGTGCTGGTCAGGACGGACAGTACGGCGGCGGCGGTGTATATCAACCGCATGGGGGGTATGCGCTCTCGCCGCATGTCTCAGCTCGCCCGCCGTCTGCTCCTCTGGAGTCACCCGCGGCTGAAATCGCTGCGCCATTCACGTCCCAGGCACGCTCAATCGTGCAGCCGATGCGCTCTCACGACAGCTGTTACGCCCTGGAGAATGGAGACTCCACCCCGAGTCTGTTCAGCTGATATGGGCGCGATTCGGGGAGGCCCAGATCGATCTGTTTGCTTCCCCCGAGAACGCTCACTGCCAGTTGTTTTTTTCCCTGACCGAGGGCTCTCTCGGCACGGATGCACTGGCCCACAGCTGGCCTCGGGGCATGCGCAAGTATGCGTTTCCCCCAGTGAGCCTGCTCGCGCAGTTTCTGTGCAAGGTCAGGGAGGACGAGGAACAGGTTCTGCTAGTTGCGCCCCTTTGGCCCAACCGGACCTGGATATCAGAGCTCTCACTCCTCGCGACGGCCCTCCCCTGGCGGATCCCTTTGAGAGAGGACCTACTCTCTCAGGGACAGGGCACCATCTGGCACCCTCGCCCCGATCTTTGGAACCTCCACGTGTGGTCCCTAGACGCGAGGAAGACTTAGGTAACCTACCGACTGCGGTGGTTAATACCATCACTCAGGCTAGAGCCCCCTCCACGAGGCGCGCCTACGCCCTGAAGTGGAGTCTATTCACTGAATGGTGCGTCTCTCGCAGAGAAGACCCCCGAAATTGCCAGATTAGTGTTGTGCTCTCTTTCCTTCAAGAGAAGTTGGACAGCAGGCTGTCGCCCTCCACTCTCAAGGTTTACGTGGCCGCCATCTCCGCTTATCATAGCGCGGTAGCTGGCGGCACCGTGGGAAAGCATAACCTGGTCATCCAGTTCCTTAGGGGTGCTAGGCGAATTAATCCATCTCGCCCCCCTCTCATGCCCTCTTGGGATCTCGCCCTCGTTCTCACGAGTCTGCGATCCGATCCCTTTGAGCCACTCGAATCAGTATCTCTAAGATTTCTGTCCCTGAAGACAGCTCTGCTGGTTGCGTTGGCCTCCATCAAGAGGGTCGGGGACCTGGAGGCATTTTCGGTCAGTGACTCGTGCCTGGAATTCGGGCCGGATTACTCTCACGTTATCCTGAGACCCCGCCCCGGTTATGTGCCCAAGGTTCCTACCACCCCCTTTAGAGATCAGGTAGTGAACCTGCAAGCGCTGCCCCCGGAGGAGGCAGACCCAGCCCTTTCTTTACTTTGTCCAGTTCGCGCTCTGCGCATTTATGTGGACCGTACTCAGAATTTTAGATCATCTGAGCAGCTCTTTGTCTGTTATGGCGGTCGGCAGCAGGGAAGTGCCGTATCGAAACAAAGATTATCCCACTGGATTGTGGATGCCATTTCACTCGCTTATTCGAGTCGAGGTCAGCCGTGTCCCCCGGGAGTACGTGCACACTCCACTCGGAGCGTTGCATCCTCTTGGGCGCGTGCACGCGGCGCCTCTCTAACAGACATCTGTAGAGCTGCGGGCTGGGCGACACCCAACACATTTGCAAGGTTTTACAATCTGCGAGTGGAGCCGGTTTCCTCAAGGGTATTAGGTAACCCTTTGGTGATTGAGGAGACAACTCGGTAGGGTGTTGAAACACGCTTGCTGCGCCATTCTCCCTAACACGGAGGTACGTGTGCCTTTTTTATCTGTCAGTAAAGTTCCCCGTCAGGTGAGCCCTGCAGATTCCTCCGTGGCCCCCAGCACTGACTCAGCGGAGGAGTCACTTGCTGGCCCACTACGTTGTAGGTCTGCCCGCTGGTCAGCCCGCGTTTTGGGTATAGGTGCCTGCTATGCGTGATCCCCACTAGGCGATCCCATATGCTTATTCCGCCACGGTTAAGTCCCCCCCTGGGCGGACCCGTGTCTTCCCTCTCCGCTAACCACTCTTTGCTATGCGTACTCCCCCTTTTTAGGGCTAGTCCATAGGTAAATTCTGCCATCTATCCCCCCCTTGGGTAACGGATGGCCTCCGCAGCGTCCTCCCTATCGGGATTGCACGCTTCCCAACGTACTGTCGTATTTCCTAGAATTATCTAGATGCTCACGACTTCCCAAAAAATATATCTAAATCCGTAAAACTTCTGTTGAAGTAGGATAAATTAGGGCCAGGGACACGTTGGAGGACCGCGCCCCCCATGATGTGGGTGCGTCACGCTTGCTTGACTATCTCCTCATCGGGGGTGTTGGTAAGGTGCAGTCATTATGGCGCTTTCCATATTCTCCCATTCATGGCACTGAAGTTCCCCAACCGAAGGGGAACGTTCGAGGTTACAGAAGTAACCCTTCGTTCCCCGAGGAGGGGAACGGAAGTGCCATATTCCGTCGCCATAATGACTGTCCCTTAGCTGTTTGAAAGTCTCTTCAGCTTAAAAGGATGGCGTCTGCTGGCTTCAGGTGTGCTTATATGCTGAGATAATTGCAGATGTCGCACACCTGCGCAAGCTTACGCTGCCAATTAATTTCATTCATTGGCCCGTTCAATACTCTCCAGATAAGCGGCTTCTGATCCGAATCCTCCCATTCATGGCACTTCCGTTCCCCTCCTCGGGGAACGAAGGGTTACTTCTGTAACCTCGAACGTTCTATCTACTCTTGGAACTGAGTGCTCTTAACATTAATTAGCATTGCTTGCTAACATCTTTCTATCACGTTTTGATATTTTGCTAATAATAATTATAGTGACTTACTAAAACATCTGTATAATGTTTTATTAATATGAATTAACATTGCTTGCTAACATCTTTCTAGCATGTTTTAATACTGTGATAATTTGAATAAACATTGCTTGCCAGCTTGTTTTAATATTTTGCTAAAATGAATTAACATGACTGACTAACAATTTTCTAGCGTATTTTAATATTTCTTTATAATTTTAGCTAATATTGTTTGCTAACAACTTTCTAGCATGGTTTAATATTTTGATCAGATAAACTAACAATGCTTGTTAACATGTTTCTGCAATGTTTAATATTTTGCTAATATAAATTAACATGACTTGCTAACATCTTTCTATCATGTTTTAATGTCTCTTTATAGTTGTAACTAATGTTGTTTGCTAACATCTTGCTGGCATGTTTTAATATTTTGGTCATTTAAATCAATATAGCTTTGCATATTAACACAATGATATGTTGCTAGCATGCACAAATTAACATGTTTTCTAGCATTTTCTAACATTTTTGAAGTTAGCATAAAGCAATCAGTCTTTCCTTTTCTCTCATTTTGGAGTACAAAGGGCCACAGAGGAGTTTATTGTGAAATAACTTGGCTGTCTAACTGTTCTCTCTGCTCTTGGAACTTTCTGTTCTGTGACTTTAACGTTAATCAACATGACATGCTAACATGTTTCTAGATTTGTTTTAATATTTCGCTAATTAATTAAAATTAGGTTACTAACATGTTTGTAGCATGATTTAATATTTTGATTATGTAAATTAACATGACTTGCTAACATATTTCTAGCATGTTTTAAAATTTTGATCAGTTGAACTAATATTACATGCTAACATGTTTCTGGAATGTTTAATATTTTGCTAATGCAAATTATCATGACTAGCTAACATCTTTCTAGCATGTTTTAATGTTTTTTTTTTTATAATTTTAACTAATATTGTTTGCTAGCATCTTTTAATATTTAGATCAGTTAAACTAACATTGCTTGCTAACATGTTTTGGGCATGTTTATTATTTTGCAAATATAAATTAAGATGACTCGCTAATAACTTTCTGGCGTGTTTTAATGTTTTTTTTATAGTTTTAGCTAATATTGTTTGCCAACATCTTTTTTAGCATGTTTTAATGTTTCTTTATATTTTTTAGCTAATGTTGTTTGCTAACATCTTTCTAGCATGTTTTCAAATTTTTTATCATTTCAATTAGCATTACTTGCTAACATCTTTCTAGCATGTGTTAATATATTTTATAATCTTAATTAGCATTGCTTGGTTACATCTTTCTAGCATGTTTTAATCATTTCATAATTTAAATCAACATTGCTTGCTAGCATGTTTCTAGCATGTTTTATTATTTCCCTAATATGAATTAACATGATTTACTAACATGTTTGTAACATGTTTTTTTATTTTTATTTTGATGATATTAACGCGACTTGCTAACATCTTTCTAGCATGTTTTAATGTTGTGATTATTTGCATCAATATGCTTGCTAACATCTTTCTAGCATGTTTTACTGTTGTGCTAATATGAATTGACATGACTAGCTAACATCTAGCTAGCATGTTTTAATATTTATTTATAATTTGAATTAATTTTGTTTGCTAACATTTTTCTAGCATGTATAATATTTTGCTAATATAAATTAACATGACTTGCTAAAATGTTTGTAACATGTTTAACTATTTTGCTAACCTAAATGAACATGTTGTAAGCATATTTCTGTTGTGCTCATATTGTTTGCATAATTTAAAATTCTGCTAGCATGCGTTACCACATGGTCAGCCTGTTGTATCATTTTGCTAATATGAATATGTTGTTAACATCTTATTAGCATGAATTAACATTTTTCTAGCATTCTTACTAAACTAATAATGCAAATTACAATGTTACAGACATATCTCTAGTTGACATACTCTATTGTTAGCAGGAATTATAATGTTGTTAACATGTTTTTAGAATGCGGTTAGCATGTCATACCACATAGCTAACATGTTTTAACAATTTGATAACATGAATTAGCACTTTTTGAGTATGTGTATCATATTATTAGCATGAATTATCATGTTGCTCAAATGTTTCTAGCATGAATGAGCATGCTGCTAACGTGCATTTAGCATCCTTGGCATATTATAACATAAATATGTTGCTAGCATGTTTTAACACTATTTAGCATGTTGCTATCATATATCTAACCAAAACAAAGAGAGACTTAAAGAGCTGTAGGCTGACATTTTTTAAGTTAGCATAAACCAGTCAATCTTTCTTTTTTCGCTTGGAGTGCAGAAGGCCATAGAGCTGCTTATTGTGAAATAACTTGGCTGTATAACTGTTCTAACTGGTCTTTGGACTCAGTGATAACAAGCTGCATTTACATGTTTACATTATGGGTAACTTCATGCAAACACAGAGCCCTCAGTTTTTCACACTGTTTTTGCAGAGTCTGTTTCAGTCAAGCAGTGTTGAGCAAGCTTTCTAAAGCTTTCTGGCATCAGGACAACATTCTTTTTGGGTTAAATAAATCCTGACCAGCGTCTCTGAGAACCACTGTGGTTTAGGGGAAATCGAAACCTAACTAGATTGTGTTTATTAGAGCATGCTGACAGCAATTGCTTTCTTCTGTGCTTCTTTTTAGTACATTTAGAGCAAAGTAATTTAATGCAAAGCCTAAATTACTTTTTTATTATTATTTTACAGTTCTGTCATGAACATTGACGTTTGTATTGATAATGATGGCCTGCAATTAAAGAGTAAATTTGCAAATATATAGGCTACAGCATATTGTGACACACTGAATGCTGAAATAATGGCTGCTTTCAGCTTTGCATGACAAGAAAAACACATCTAAAATATACACAGTTATAATTAATTTATTATGAAAGCTATTAGCATGCTGTTACCATTAACATGAACAAATATGCTTTATTATCAGGTTCTTCACATGGTTAGCATTTTGTAAACATGAATTACCATGTTTCTAGTATTCTTAGTAGGCTATATCATAGCATAAATTTGCATGTTTGGTTGGTACCAGCACCATTAACATTGTTAAAAAGAGTTAGCAGGCTGCTAACATGTTGCTAGGTTATTTAGAAGGCTTTGCTAATGATACACACTGCTTGTGTCAAGCCAACATTAATGAAATCCTCATGTTTCTAGCATGGTACTATTAGCGTAAATTAGCATGGTATTAGCATAAATGAACATATTTATAACAAGGTTAACATTGTTACAATCAATTAGCATTAACACATGGTGTCAGCATGCATGGGATATTTACAAGTCTTTGCTAATGATACACACTGTGTTTGTGTCAAGTCGACATTAATGAAATCCCAATGTTTCTAGCATTGTTAGCATGCTATTAGCTTAATTAACAAGATGTTCACATAAATGGCCATGGTTATAACAGGGTTAACATCAATTAGATGGTGGCTAACATGGTGTCAGCATGCATGAGCTATTTACAACGCTTTGCTAATGATTCACACTGTGTATGCGTCAAGCCAACATGAATAAATCCACCATGTTTCCAGCATGATTCGCTTGCTAATAGCTTTCATTAACAAGGTGTTAGCATAAATGAGCATGTTTATAACAAAGTTAACATTGTTAACATTAGTTAGCTTGTGGTAAACATGATGCCAGCTTGCATGGGCTATTTACAAGGCTTTGCTAATGATACAGAGTGTCAAGCCAAAATTAATAAAATGACAATGTTTTTAGCATGGTTAGCATATTATTAGATTAAATTAGCAAGGTGTTAGCAGCATAATGAGCATGTTTATTACAGGGTTAACATTGTTATCATTAATTACAGTAGCATGTGGCTAACATAGTGCCAGCATGCATGGGCTATTTACAAGACTTTGCTAATGATACACACTATGTTTGTGTCAAGCCAACATTAATAAAAATCACTGTGTTTCTAGCATCGTTACAATACTATTAGTTTAAATTAGCAAGATGTTAGCATACATGAGCATGTATATAACAAGGAGAAACATATTACTATCTATTAGCATGTGGCTAACATGGTGTCAGCATGCATGGGCTATTTACAAGGCTTTGCTAATGATACACACTGTGTGTCAAGTCAACATTAATAAAATTACCATGTTTCTAGCATGGTAAGCATACAATTAGCTTAAATTAGCAAGGTGTTAGCATAAATGAACATGTTTATAACAAGGGTAACATTGTTACCATAAATTAACATGATGCCAGCATGTTCTAGGCTAGTTGCATGATTTTGCTAATAATAGAAAGACAGTGTGCCCATGTCTTGACAGCAGGAGGTATAAAAATAAATACCAGTCGCACTCAGCAACCAAGTTAACATGTTTTATGCTTATATCATTGCGAGGTCTTCAGGACTGCTCTGTATAGGAGTCCCTATGGTGTGTTGTGTTTGTGCGAACAGCCAGTCCAGCGGGTCTTGATGTGAAATGTTCGGGCACTTGCAGTGGTTCAGGGTCAGTGATGCGTTGTCAGGTCTGCTGATGGCCCAGGGTCTGTGTGCCAGGCTCATGCTGGGGAATCTGGCGGTCCGCAGTGGGCACAGACGGGAGCGCTGCAGGGGGCCACTGAGGGGGTAGCTGGGCTGGGACAGCTCCCGAATGGACTCCATGTACTCCTCCAGACTTTGAGCCTGAAGCTCGCTCTCCTGGAGCTCTGCGATGGTGGGCAGCAGATCCACCGAGGGCCGCCGCCTCCTGGGCTTCATGCTGGAACCCACAGAGTTATGTAAGCACTGCATTCACACTTCAGCTATTACAAATTAATTATTGCAAATATTTGATATTAAAAGCTTGAGAATGTGTTAAGTATGATTCACAGAGTGTCTGTGGCATCGGGAGAGTTAGCTGACATGTTTCCAATCTGTTCCTAGGAACTGCATGCTTGTTGTTTTTTCATTTCAGCTGTTTCTGTAAGACTTTTGGCAAGTCATTTTCCCCAAATGGTTTTTATTTTGTTAGCATGGTCGCCTTGTTGTTAGCATGAATTTCCCTGCAGAAAAATCCAGCTTAAACCAGCCTGGGCTGGTTGACTGGTTTTAGCTGGTTGACCAGCCTGGTTTTAGAGGGGTTTTGGCCATTTCCAGGCTGGTTTCCAGCCATTTCCAGCCTGGTCTTAGCTGGCCAGGCTGGGAAATGACCAGCTAAAACCAGCTTGACCAGCCTAGCCGGGCTAGGAGTCCAGCCAAAACCAGCTATGTCCAGCTTAAACCAGGCTGGTCAAGCTGGTTTTAGCTGGATTTAGGTTGTCATTTTCCAGCCTGACCAGCTAGACCAGGCTGGAAATGGCTGGAAACCAGCCTGGAAATGGCCGAAACCCCTCTAAAACCAGTCTGGTCAACCAGCTAAATCCAGCCAACCAGCCTAGGCTGGTTTAAGCTGGATTTTTCAACAGGGTTGATATTGTAATTATCAGAATACCTTAATTAGTTAGCATACAGCATGAAAGAGTTGGTTGGATAACCCTGCTGAAAAATCCAGCTTAAACCAGCCTAGGCTGGTTGGCTGGTTTTAGCTGGTCAACCAGGCTGGTTTTAGAGGGGTTTTGGCCACTTCCAGGCTGTTTTCCAGCCATTTCCAGCCTGGTCTTAGCTGGTTAGGCTGGGAGATGACCAGCTAAAACCAGCTTGACCAGCCTAGCAGGCTGGGAGCCCAGCCAAAACCAGCTATGTCCAGCTTAAACCAGGCTGGTCAAGCTGGTTTTAGCTGGATTTAGCTGGTCATTTTCCAGCCTGACCAGCTAAGACCAAGCTGGAAATGGCTGGAAACCAGCCTGGAAGTGGCCAAAACCCCTCTAAAACCAGCCTGGTCGACCAGCTAAAACCAGCCAACCAGCCTAGGCTGGTTTAAGCTGGATTTTTCAGCAGGGAAAACGGGAATATGTTGTTAGCATGCTAGCATTAATGAGTAAACCCAACTGATTTATGTAAGCACTCCATTTACACCTCAGTTATTACAAATGAATAACTGTAAACATTTGATATTGAAAGCTTGAGAATGTGTTAAGTATGATTCACAGAGTGTCTATGTCATTGGGAGAGTTAGCAGGCATGATTCCAGTCTGTTCCTAGGAACTGCATGCTAGTTATACTTTCATTTCAGCTGTTTTTCTATGCTTTTTGCCATGATATTTCAATGCTATAATTATTTTTGCAAATGGTTTACATGTATTAACATTTTGTTTGCATGGTTGTCTTGTTGTTAGCATGAATTAGATGTTGCGATTATCAGAATGCCTTAATTAGTTAGCATACAGCATGAAAGAGTAAGTGGCTAGCATGTTTCTAGCATGCATTAGCATGTTTTGCTATTATTCTTCAAGCAGATTATCATATTGAAAGCATGTAAGCGTGATTGCATAATAGCATAATATCGCTAACCCATTTCTAGCACAAGATATGTTTTTTAGATAAAACATGAGTATGTTGTTAGCATGCTAGCATAAATTAGCATGTTGAGCTAGGAATTAGGAACTGACAGCTACGTAAGCACTCAGTTACACCTAAGTTATGCAAATTAATTATTGCAATCAATGAAAGCTTGAGAATGTGTTAAGTATGATTCACAGAGTGTCCGTGTCCGTGAGGTTAAGCTGACATGATTCCAGTCTGTTCCTTACTTCATGGTTGGCTTCCATTTCAGCTGCTTTTGTGTTATTTTTGCCAAGTTATTTATACGCTATCGTTATTTTTCCAAATGGTTTACATGTATTAACATTTTGTTAGCCTGGTTGTCTTGTTGTTAGCATGAATGCGATAGTCAGAATACCTTAATTAGCTAGCATACTGCATGAAAGAGTATGTGGCTATATTTCTAGCATGTATTAGCATGTTTTGCTATAATGTTTCAAGTGTATTATCATATAGAAACCATGTAAACATGATTATATTATTTCTACTGAATTAGCACACTATCGCTAACATATTTCTCACACAAATAAACGTAAATATGTTTTTTAGATAAAACATGAATATGTTTTTAGTATTGTAGCATAAATTAGCATATTGAGCTAGGAATTAGGTACTGACAGAGTTATGTAAGCATTCAGCTACACCTCAGATATTTCAAATGAATTATTGTAAACATTTGATAATAAAAGCTTGAGAATGTGTTAAGTATGAAGCACAGAGTGTCCGTGTCCGAGAGGTTAAGCTGACATGATTCCAGTCTGTTCCTTACTGCATGGTTGGCTTCCATTTCAGCTGCTTTTGTGTGATTTTTGCCAGGTTATTTATACGCTATCGTTATTTTTCCAAATGGTTTACATGTATTAACATTTTGTTAGCCTGATTGTCTTGTTGTTAGCATGAATGCGATTGTCAGAATACCTTAATTAACTAGCATACAGCATGAAAGAGTATGTGGCTATATTTCTAGCATGTATTAGCATGTTTTGCTATAATGTTTCAAGTGTATTATCATATCGAAACCATGTAAACATGATTATATTATTTCTACTGAATTAGCACACTATCGCTAACATATTTCTCACACAAATAAACGTAAATATGTTTTTTAGATAAAACATGAATATGTTTTTAGTATTGTAGCATAAATTAGCATATTGAGCTAGGAATTAGGTACTGACAGAGTTATGTAAGCATTCAGCTACACCTCAGATATTTCAAATGAATTATGGTAAACATTTGATAATAAAAGCTTGAGAATGTGTTAAGTATGAAGCACTGTGTCTGTCATCGGGAAATCACTGAAATGATTCCAGTCTGTTTCTAGGAACTGCGAGCTTCTTATCTTTTCATTTGAGCAGTTTTAATTGTACGATTTTGCCAAGTTATTTCTAATGCTATCAGCAGGTTACATTAAAGCAAACCAGAAACATTTACTGAAGTTCTGCAATCACTAACCAAATTAACAGCATTCCTGTAAAATTACAACTTACCCCAAGTTTTTTTGAAAATAAAATTATACATGTAAATAAATGATCAGCCTGATAGTTTGTGATTATTTCAGCAAATGTTTGACTTCTTGCATACAGTAAACAGTTGCTGGCCCTTCTATGACATACAACCCTCTGGTATATTCTTCGGCCATTTAAGACCAATACATTTTATGTTTTGGAATTTTTAAACATGACAGAATCATCTAAATGGTCTAAAACTCCTTGACTTAGTTGGCATTTGGTATGTGAACACACACAAAAATTGAGGCCTTGATTCAAGCATGCTAAATGGTTGTAAAAAATAGCTGGCGTTTGTTTTTGAATGGTAAAGACTTTATTTTACCTAGCCAGCAGCTAGCTCTCTGCAACTCTTACGTGGTCGCAGACTGAAGCTAAGCAAGGCTGCTCCCGGTCAGTACCTGGATGGGAGACCTCATTGGAAAGCTGGTTTGCTGCCTGAAGTGGTGTTTGTGAGGCCAGCCGGGGCGCTCAACCTGTGGTTTGTGTGGGTCCTAACACCCCAGTATATTGATGGGTACTCTACACTGCTCAGTGAGCACTGTCTTTCTGATGAGATGTTTGTGAGATCAAGAAGTCATTAAAAATCCCAGGATGTCCTTCGAAAAAGAGTAGGGGTTTGACCCAGGCATCCTGGCCAAATTTGCCCACTGGCCTCTGTCCAACCATCCCTATATCATAAATGGCTTCATCAATCTGTCTCCTCTAGATGGTGTGTGGTGTAGGGTTTAGTGTATGGCTGCCATCGCGTCATCCAGGTTGATGAGAAGACTTCCCTCAAAATGTGTGTTCCCCCCAAGAAAATGTGTAAAGTGCCTTGAGTGTCCAGAAATAAACTATATAAACTTAAGAAATAATTATTATAATATAAAGAATTACTGTAATAATTAAAAATTAACTAACCCTAAAAATTACAAAACATGAATTGCTTTCAATAAGGGGAAAATTGGATGTTAATTTCTACATAAATATTATTTATTACAAACGAACTCTCTCAAAATGAAAAATCACAAAGAAAAAATATTATCCAACAAAAATAAATTTGATTGATTTTACTGAAAAACATCAGAGGGTGCTTTACAGGCATTCGTCCCATTTTTGACCGCGAAGACCACAAGTGTGATTCACAAATAAGGATCACCAGAGGGTTTTACATAACAATGATTTGTTCTATAGCCAAACAAAAAACAGATCATAAAGGGGCTAATAATATTGATCTTAAAATATATATACTCTTAGAATTAAAAACTACTTTTTCCAGCCAGTTTAAAATAAATAAGACTTCCTCTAAAAGAAATATATATATATATATATATATATATATATATATATATATATATATATATATATATATATATATATATACAGTGTATATATATATATATATACAGTGTATATATATATATATATATATATACAGTGTGTATATATATATATATATATATATATATATATATATATATATATATATATATATATATATATTCAGTATATTATAGGAATTACTGTGAAAGTATCATTGCTCTTTTAAACATGACTTGAAATATATTTATAAAAGAATTAAAAATTCACAGGAGAACTAATCGTTTTTCCTTCAACTGCATATATTTTACATGCATTATAAATTAACTGCAAAGACTCACCTAAGTGTGTGTTCTCTCTTGCTTTCTCAAGTCCAGATCTCTGTTCTTCAGTCAGTCGGAAGCGACTGCTGAGGATTTAGTACTATTACTGACTTTAAATCCTCTGGCATCAAGAGCAAAGCTGCTAAAAATAAGTAAAGGGCATCCCGAGTATTTAGAGTGTGTCTGTTTGTTTGTGTGTCTGTGTGTGCATGTTTATTTTTTAGGTCAGTGCATGTTTTTCAACAGGTAACAATCTTATACAACACTGTAAAAAAACATCTGTTAATTAACAGGTTATCTATTTAGCGTTTATTTTTACATTTAATTTAGGCTATTAATTGCATTAACTTTTAATTAATTGCATTGACTATTTATCTCTGCTCGGGCGACTTTTGATGTTGACAACTCCACTGCGTAGTTTAACAAAGCAAGTGCTTAATGGGTTCCTCATGAGTTTTATTGTTTTCTTTTTGCTAAATAAGCACATTCCAATTTTGGTTCTTGCAACACATTTCAAAAACTGTTGGAACAATAAAGCGTTTACCACTTTGTAATGTTGCCATTTGAGCATCAGCCTGGTAGGTCTCTTCGGTTATCTAACCAGAGACTGTTATGCATCTCTAAGTCGAGGCTGAAATGCAGAGGTGACCGTGCCTTCACAGTATCTGGTCCTAGGTTGTGGAATGCTCTGCCCCTCTGTATCAGATTTGTTTCATCGCTGTCTGTTTTTAAATCTATGTTGAAAACTTACCTCTTTGATTTGGCATTTTATCTATGAAAATTGTCTCTTTTAGCTATAATTTCATATATACATTTGTTTTTCTCTGTTTTGATTTGTACTGTGCAGCACATTGGTCAACCTCTGGTCGTGTTAAATAGTGCTATATAAATAAAATTGACATTGACATTTCTTTTCACAACACTTAAAAGATGTTTAGGGACTGAAGACAGCAAGTGATGAAGTGTTTCAGGAGTAATTTTGTCCCATTCTTTCTGCGCACAAGTGTTAATGTGGGCAACAGTATGTGGTCTTCATCTTCACTCCTAACTCATTCTCACATTCTCTATTGAATACAGGTTGGGACTGCAGGCAGGCCAGTCAAGTACCTGTATTCTCTTTGTAATGTGTGCAGAATGTGGTTTCGCATTGTCTTGTTGAAATTTGCATGGGCGTCCTTGTAAAACACGCAGCATATTGTGCTCCAAAATGTACTTTTTTTATCATTAATAGTGCTCTCACAAACATGAAAGTTACCTTTGCTAAGAGCACTGACACAACCTCATAACAAAACAAACCCTGGCTTTTGGACTTGTTGCTGGTAACAGTCTGGATGATACTTATTTAATCCAGAGCACACGGCGTTCATTTCTTTCAAAAAATACCTGAAATAGTGATTTATCTGATCACAGTACACGTGTCCACTGCGTGATGGTTCAATCCATATGAGCCAAGTAGACACTGTTAACATAGGGCTTCCTTTTGGCACAGTACAGTTTTGACTGGCATTTGTGGCTGTAACCACAGATTGTAGTACATGACAAACGTTTGACAAAGTAGTTCTGAGCCCATATGGTGAAATCGCTTATAGATGAATGACAGTTCTTGGTGTAGTGCCGCCTGAGGGATTGGAGATCACGGTTGTTCAGCTTAGGTTTGTGCCCTTGTCCTTTATGCACTGAAATTCCTCCAGATTTACTTCAAACTAACAAAAATCTCAAGAGGCACCTTTTCTTTACACTTTCTACCAAAATTAAGGTCCCATAATGCAAATCAAAGGTGTAAATAATTGAAAAAAAAAAAAAAACTGTTGATTTACAGATATGTTTTACAGCAAACTTTTCTGATCTACTGTATTTTATATTATCATATTTGCTTGTGTGTTATATATTTGCACAGCTGATTTGCATTTCTCACTTTATTTTCTATTCATCTCATTGTGTTGTGCAATATTTGCTGAATCTTTCTTCTTCGCTTTTGGAAACAGTATTTAAGATATTTGTTTTCCCCTTTTCTCTCTTTTTTTTTTTTTTTTTTGTTTTGCTTGATTTAAAGTTGACTGAATTTCTCAGGACGAACGAATTAATTCCAGTTTGAACAAGTCAGATGTAATTGTGATTGAAGATTATTGCGAAAGCGTTTTCTGAATGTGTGCCATCTCTCTTTTATCATCTAGACATATTCCCACAGTGCAGACCGTAGATCCTTGTCAAGGCTGATTAAAAGACTCATGACTGCTGTATCAACGCCTCCGTTTTCCTTCAGGCTTTCAGAACAGGTATTGCAGATCAGCCGCCTGATAATTGCAAGATTTCTCATGGCTCTGATTCACAGAAAACATTTAGGAAACTTGATTGCTGTGTGTGTAACAAGGCTTTAGCAATTAGTGATATAATAAAATACCAACATGTATATTAATTGCTTGTGGTATTTAAGAAATGTTGATATAAAAAGCATACATGGCAGCCTTGGCGGATTTGCAAAAACAAAAACTGCACAAACACACAACACACAAAATAACCCTTAATTTTATAACTTATGCTCGTGAAAAATGCTGGGAACTACAAATCTACTTCTACTCAATAATTTAAGTTTACTCTAATTCAATTAAAATTGAGTTTGCATAACTTGTTTCAATCAAGTTCAATGAACTTTTTAACTATTTGTTTGGAACAAACTCATTCCATTAAAATAATATAATTACACTTTTTTTTTAGCTTTTTTTAGATTTTTACTGACTGTGTGATTGTCGGGATTTGCTTTCAAGCTCTAACATGCACATAAATCTTTTCTTTTATCCTGCTCAGTCATAACAACCTAAAAAAATTGTGATAAAACTGAATTAAACCCTTATCTCTTCATTTGAATACAATTGGGGGATTCAGGAAGTTATTCAAACTCCGTGATACGGTCATGGCTTGTATGGAGAAATACCCAAAACAGGAAGACGCATCAGACAAAATGATTAATGCAAGATGATGCTGACATCACTCACGATGCTGACACAACTCCACATGATAAGACTTAAGAGCGCCACACTTTCTGGAACCGTAAAGAGGATTTTGAGTGCGGATTTCTGTGGAAACTTACTGGCCTTTCTGAACACTAAGACTTCCCGCTAATACAGTATATATATATATAATAAAGATGCGGTCAGTGAGGTGAGCAGACACACATATTTGGTCTCTGGTGAACATCTGGTAGAGCTTATAGCTTGACAGTCCAATGTTATTGCATATAGATATCATGTTTAAATGGATAGTTTAACATATATATATATATATATATATATATATATATATATATATATATATATATATATATATATATATATATATATATATATTTCTTTTTTCTTTCTTTCTTTTTTTTGACTCATCCTTCACTATTTTAAAATCTACTTGAGCTTCTTTTTTCTGTTGAAAACAAATAAAGATGTTTTGAAAAATGCTGGTAGCTGGCTCTCATCAACTTCCATTGAATTGTTGGGTTTTTGTCACTATGTAAGCCAATGGGTGCCAGCAACATGCATTTATTTAAATATCTTATTTTGTGTGCAAAAGAAAGCAACTCATTAAGGTTTATAAGGGGGAGTAAATGATGAGGTAATTTTAATTTTTGTTATAACTATAGTATTAAGGTATAAGGCAATGCAATACAGGCAAAATCTCTTTTTTCATGGACCTGTCGGTTTTGATGGGGCTTTTTTTTCAGTATAATGGGAAAAAAATATACAAAATTCACTTTTAAATGCAACTTTTGTCTTCCTTTTTCCGATTTAGCTTTGTAGATTTTAATTGCAATATATTTATAAAGGTGAAATGTGTGTGAGTGAGAGTGTTTCCAAGTGATGGGTTGTTGCTGGAAGAGCATCCGCTGCGTAAAACATATGCTGGATAAGTTGGCGGTTCATTCCGAGGACTAAGTTGAAAAGAAAATGGATGAATGAATGTGCCTAAATATATATATATATATATATATATATATATATATATATATATATATATATATATATGTGTGTGTGTGTGTGTGTGTGTGTGTGTGTGTGTGTGTGTGTGTGTGTGTGTGTGTGTGTGTGTGTGTGTGTGTGTGTACATGGAAAAGGCGCGATATGTAAATAGCTCCTAAGGTCTCCATCATTTGCAATCTCCAGCATGTACAGTTGAAGTCAGAATTATTAGCCCCCTGCCTTTAAATTTTTTTTTCTTTGTAAATATTTCCCAAATGATGTTTAACAGAGCCAGGGAATTTTCACAGTATGTCTGATAATATTCTTTCTTCTGGACAAAGTCTTATTTGTTTTATTTCAGCTAGAATAAAAGCAGTTTTTAATTTTTTAAACACAATTTTATGGACAATATTATTAGCCCCTTTAAGCTATATTTTTTCCATAGTCTACAGAACAAACCATCGTTATACAATAACTTGCCTAATTACCCTGACCTGCCTAGTTAGCCTAATTAACCTAGTTAAGCCTTTAAATGTCATTTTAAGCAGTATAGAAGTGTCCTGAAAAATATCTAGTCAAATATTATTTACTGTCATCATGGCAAAGATAAAATAAATCAGTAATTAGAGATGAGTTATTAAAACTATTATGTTTAGAAACGTGTTGAAAAAATCTCTCCGTTAAACAGAAATTGAAGAAAACCATAAACGGGGGTTAATAATTCTGACTTTAATTGTATAGCAAATTGTGAAATTATTTTTTTTTTTTTTTTTTTACATTTTATGAAATATTTTGTGATAAACCATCATATTCAAAATGCCCTCTGTAAAAAGCTTTGCTTTAAATCTCAAATAATGAAATACAAATTTAATTTTTATTTTTGCATCTTGCTGTGTTCTAGTTTTAAAGTTAGAAATGTGCATAATGAAATAATGTATCACGTCCAGATCCAAACATAACATTTTAGAGAATGTGTGATAACATTCCTAATGCAATCAATCAGCAGTGGAAGTATGATTATTACTATTAGTTATTTTTGTTTCCCTTTAGAAAAAGTGTGACACATTATCACGTGAAAATGTCCTCACTGTAAGGTCTCTCTGGGGTTCCTGTTCAACTATTCAATCCACAGGAGACATTTCAAGATTCCTAAAGTGTCTGTGTGAGCCTGTGGGCTGATTTATTTATTTTTATTTTTTTTATGAATGGAAAGGATGTGACGTTTATATGTGAGCCTGAATTACTATGCACAGCTGGTGGACATGCTTCTTACACATCACACAATCACATTCCTCAAGATCATTTTAAAGCTAGTTACACATGCTTGATTCATTGACGGTTATGTAAGAGAAATGTGTCATTTCTTCTTGATGAGTGTGTTTTCCTCATATGACGTACAATGAAACAAATTGACAGGAACTGATTATTAATTTATTCATTTTCCTTCAGCTTAATCCCTTATTTATCAGGGGTTATCACAGCAGAATGAACCGCCAACTATTCCGGCATGTGTTTTAAAAGAGCAGATGCCTTTCCAGCAATGACCTATACACACTTGTGTTCAAAGAGTAAATATCTTGATGGTTCTGTGGATCTCGTCTATCAAATCTGATCTTTATTTCGTATTTTCTATTGGATTAAAGTCAGGTGATTGGCTGGGCCACTCTACAGCTTGATTTTCTTTCTCTGAAAGCATTTGAGAGTTTCCTTGACTGTGTATTGGATCATTGTCTTGCTGAAATGTTCATCCTGGTTTTATATTCATCATCCTGCTAATATAGATGTTGGACTGAAGCAGCTAACATTCATTTACATTGACAAAGGGCAGATTTCAGCTGCTGTCTGGGCTTTCACTGGCTTTCTACACCTCTATTTCTTCGTGTGTTCAATACTCTTTCCCTGCGTCATTTCATTTTATCATGCATAACTTAATTTGTAAACTAATTAGACTTGTTTTCTTTGCATATATGAATTTCTACGTTTTTTACCCACATCCAGGGAAAATATGAAATATGTTTTCTGAGAAAAATGCTGACGTGTTCAATAACATGTCCAAACGTGTTCTTATATTCCCTGCTGTACATGCAGCATTTTACTTTACATGCATCATGTTTTCTGTACGCAGACCCTCACTTGCATGTAAAAACTAAAGTATACTTAAGGCCTGATACTATGTAAGTATAATTCTGACAAATAAACATTACCATTTAAAGTCCATGCAATTCGTTAGTTGCTTTAACAGTTGACTTTTTTTTCAGCATAATGACTAATTGTTCAATTTATGACTAACAATGTGTGCTAAAGCAAAGTTGTACATTTTGATTTCATTTAGAATTAAAGTCTGCATGAACCGGAAGCTGCAACCTTTTTTAAGCATTGTGAAGTAGTTTCTAGAGAAACAAAATATATTAAATAAGGAAACAGTGGGCATGGCTTGTTTTTTCTGCTGCAAGCTGATTGGATGTAGTAAAGTAGGCATTTCATTCAGAAGGGTTGGGAAAAAGGTTAAGAGTTATTACAACCTAACAAAGTGGTCGCCAACCTTTTTTATCACTGCAAACTGGTCAACTCTTTACTGCAGACCAGGTGGGGATTGGGTGGGGTTTGGGTGGAGGTGTACTAGGCAACCATCAACTGTTTTCTCATAGGATGATGCGCCTCCAATGGAAATAACAAAGTTGCGAATGGAAAAGACGCAAGGGAGAAACACTTAATGCTTCATTACCTGCGACTTGTTTGTGTACAAAATCCAGGCATAACACTGTATGACAACGTTTCAGATGACTGTTCTAGAGCCTACAGCTAATCAATCTAACAGATTCTGGAGTGCATTACATCTCTAAAGAAAAATATAAATGATGAATGATCTTAAATAAAACAAATACATTAATAGAGATGGTATATAAGAACAAAATTTCACTCAACTGGGAAATGAGGCAACTTGAAGGGTTTGTGAGCACAATTAAGTGCACACGGCCTGCCATATCATCTGATAATTGTAGGAAATAATAACAAAAGGCAACTGGCTGTGTAAAGCCACATTAAACGAAACAAAAATACGATACATATGCTGTGTTCAGCGGCTAATCAGCCGGAATCAGCACAGGTGATGCGGCGGCGACCAGAGAGACCTAGCTGTCATTTAATTGGCCCTGCCCTTAATTATGCAGACTTAATATAAACAAAACAGATGACTTATAAAAAAAAATCCCCCCCTTGCAGTTGTCATGAAGGGTCAAATTAGCTATAGGAACTAAAAATAGTTCTGCAGGCTGCACCGTTTTTCTGCTGTAAAGTTGGCCATTTTAACATTGGGGGTCAATAGAAATTTGCTCTATAATGGAGCCAGGACGAGCAGAATTTCAATGAATTGCAGTTTTAGTTACTTCCGGATTTGCTTCTCAAGGGAGAGCGCCGCCGGCAAGAGTTGCCGACTGGTCAAAACTGAATACCAATACCTTCGCCCAATACCTTAAAATCATGTAATCTGAGAATTTAACTGACAGAGACTTTAACAAACAGGAAGTGCATTTTCAGGTGTTTATTTTAAATTAGAAGCGCAAACTTTTTTTTAAAATACATGGACAGATGAAATGCACAAAACTGGCAATGTAAGCTAACAAAATCATATGGTTTGTTTTGATTTAATTTGTGCTTTAGGATTTTTTTAAAAATGCGCATGCATGTAAAACATGATTGTTGGTTTTAAGAAAGCTAGAAAGAAATAATGCACTAACCTGCTGGGCAGGAGAAAATGATGAAGGGGTTGTAAGCAGAACCCACTCTTTCATCTCCAGCATGTGGAATTGTATAAATCTGAAACATTCAAATGGGCAAATCAGTAGAGCGCTGAATGCGTCGACAATGTCGAATATAAATATTCTATGAAGCAGCCAGCAAACATACCAACACATCAGTCCACAGGCTTTGATCTCCATCTGCCGCTTTGTAGGAACAGAGATAGCAAACGGTTTTGCTCAGGCTGTAACCAAAGGAGGGATACTTCTGATTTTACTCCTATCGCCACTGTGCAGACTCCAACTGCGTAGAAAGAGATTTTGTTTCTGAGACATCATTAGACATAAAACAGCCGCTGCTATAATTGCATGTTTGTGAGAGTCGTGCGCAGGCTTTTGATAGGCAGATGAGATGAAATTGGTCTTTGTGTCTCTAAACAACATTAATCACAGACGAACTACATGGCTGCTGGTGCAACTGATAGGTTCACATCTTTAGCTAGGTGTTTTGTTTTGTTTTCAGCAGGCCTATTTACTGAACATGAGTAAAAGGTTCATGCTAACAAGAACAATGGCACTTTAAAATAAAACTTTTTGTTAGCTTTCTAGCAACATTTCTGAGATGTAGTTCAGTACACCCAACAGCTATACTGTTCAAAGGGTCTGAGCAAGTAGCTCAGTGGTTAGCACTGTCGCCAAACACCAAGAAGGTTGCTGGTTTGAGTCTCAGCTGTATCAGTTTGCATTTCTGTGTGGAGTTTGCATGTTTTCCCCATGTTGACATTGATTTCCCCCACCGTCCAAAGACATGCGCTATAGGTTTATTGAATAAAATTAATTGCATACTTCCATACTGTTTTTAAAACTGGTGTGTGAGTCCAAATTATTAGATTATGTTGTTAAAACTAACTTAGAGTGCCACCAGCTGTTAAAAAGCTAGCCTAGAGCGCCATCTGCTGTTTAAAAACAAGCCTAGAGTGCCATCTGTTGTTAAAAACTAGCCTAGAGTGCTGCCTGCTGTTTAAAAACTATCCTAGAGATCCACCTGTTGTTAAAAACTTGCCTAGAGCAACATCTGCTGTTTAAAAAATAGCCTAGAGCTCCACCTGCTGTTAGAAACTAGCCTAGAGCACCATCTGCTGTTTAAAAACTAGCCTAGAGTGAGATCTGCTGTTTAAAAACAAGCCTAGAGTGCCATCTGTTGTTAAAAACTAGCCTAGAGTGCTGCCTGCTGTTTAAAAACTATCCTAGAGCTCCGCCTGTTGTTAAAAACTTGCCTAATGCAACATCTGCTGTTTAAAAACTAGCCTAGAGCTCCACCTGCTGTTAAAAACTAGCCTAGAGTGCCATCTGTTGTAAAAAACTATCCTTTAGTGCCGCCTGCTGTTTAAAAACTAGCCTAGAGTACCATCTGTTGTAAAAAACTATCCTTTAGTGCCGCCTGCTGTTTAAAAACTAGCCTAGAGTACCATCTGTTGTAAAAAACTATCCTTTAGTGCCGCCTGCTGTTTAAAAACTAGCCTAGAGTACCATCTGTTGTAAAAAACTATCCTTTAGTGTCGCCTGCTGTTTAAAAACTAGCCTAGAGTACCATCTGTTGTAAAAAACTATCCTTTAGTGCCGCCTGCTGTTTAAAAACTAGCCTAGAGTACCATCTGTTGTAAAAACTATCCTTTAGTGCCGCCTGCTGTTAAAAACTAGCCTAGAGTACCATCTGTTGTAAAAAACTATCCTTTAGTGCCGCCTGCTGTTTAAAAACTAGCCTAGAGTACCATCTGTTGTAAAAACTATCCTTTAGTGCCGCCTGCTGTTAAAAACTAGCCTAGAGTGCCATCTGTTGTAAAAAACTATCCTTTAGTGCCGCCTGCTGTTTAAAAACTAGCCTAGAGTGCTATCTGTTGTAAAAAACTATCCTTTAGTGCCGCCTGCTGTTTAAAAACTAGCCTAGAGTACCATCTGTTGTAAAAAACTATCCTTTAGTGCCGCCTGCTGTTTAAAAACTAGCCTAGAGTGCTATCTGTTGTAAAAAACTATCCTTTAGTGCCGCCTGCTGTTTAAAAACTAGCCTAGAGTACCATCTGTTGTAAAAAACTATCCTTTAGTGCCGCCTGCTGTTAAAAACTAGCCTAGAGTACCATCTGTTGTAAAAAACTATCCTTTAGTGCCGCCTGCTGTTTAAAAACTAGCCTAGAGTACCATCTGTTGTAAAAAACTATCCTTTAGTGCCGCCTGCTGTTTAAAAACTAGCCTAGAGTACCATCTGTTGTAAAAAACTATCCTTTAGTGTCGCCTGCTGTTTAAAAACTAGCCTAGAGTACCATCTGTTGTAAAAAACTATCCTTTAGTGTCGCCTGCTGTTTAAAAACTAGCCTAGAGTACCATCTGTTGTAAAAACTATCCTTTAGTGCCGCCTGCTGTTAAAAACTAGCCTAGAGTACCATCTGTTGTAAAAACTATCCTTTAGTGCCGCCTGCTGTTAAAAACTAGCCTAGAGTACCATCTGTTGTAAAAAACTATCCTTTAGTGCCGCCTGCTGTTTAAAAACTAGCCTAGAGTACCATCTGTTGTAAAAACTATCCTTTAGTGCCGCCTGCTGTTAAAAACTAGCCTAGAGTACCATCTGTTGTAAAAAACTATCCTTTAGTGCCGCCTGCTGTTTAAAAACTAGCCTAGAGTACCATCTGTTGTAAAAAACTATCCTTTAGTGCCGCCTGCTGTTTAAAAACTAGCCTAGAGTGCTATCTGTTGTAAAAAAACTATCCTTTAGTGCCGCCTGCTGTTAAAAACTAGCCTAGAAAGCCTCTGCTGCTCAAAAGTAGCCTAGAGCACCATCTGTTGTTAAAAAGTAGCCTAGAGTGCAATCTGTTATTAAAAACTAGCCTAGAGTGCCCTCTGCAGTTTAAAAACTAGCCGAGAGCCCCATCTACTGTTTAAAAACTAGCCTAGAGCACCAACGGTTGTTATAAACTAGCTTAAAATGACACCTGCCATTCAAAACTAATCTAGAGAGCCGCCTGCTGGTAAAAACTAGGCTGCGTCCAAAATCGCATATAGCATGCTAAAAACAATATGCGACTCGAGTAGTATGTCCGAATTCATAGAATTTGAAAAACAGCATGCTAGATGGGTTCAGGGCAGGTGCTAGGACACTTTGAGTGGTTTCTTGGAAGCTGTTATATTGCTGCTTGTATGTTCTATGCTGTTTGCTAGTTGTTGTTAGTTGGTTGCTATATGGTAGCTATACGAATGCTTGGGTAAAGCAGGTGAAGTATACTCAGTCTGTGGTTACAATGCTGATAGATGATATTACATACTCAATTATGAATTATATATTTCTTTAGGGAAAATGTCTCCGGTGTTCTTCACATTTCTATAATGTCAATGGCCTGAAATCTGTTGATGAGAAAGACAGTTCATCTCTCCACAAGCCATCATTACTCAGGGCTTTCAGCATCTGACCTTTACATTCAGAGCAAATGAGGGCAGATACGAGCTCCATCAGATGACTATTAGATTTTTCAGTAATTGGGAGTCACAAATGATCGGAAACAACTGTGAGCAACCAACACACTTCACTTCACATCATTGCTCTTGTCCTCCCTGGCTTCACCATCAGCAGAGATAAGACCGAGTAATGCCTCCAGATTATATGCTTCGCTGGAGTTTTGACTGGAATGATGGTATTTTCAGCCAATGTTAACAGTAATTAAATATTTATATCAACAGATAACAAATAAATAAAACTGACTCAAGAAATTAATCTACTATAGAGACTTATTAAACTCTATTCTGGTTTACAGAAGAGTCAATATCCAGCAGATGGTCATCGAGTCTCTTCCAAGGAAATGAGCTAAAGTATGAACTGGACATTGTTTGATGAAACAGCTCTTAAGAGAATTTAACATTTCCCAGCTGTTGGTGGTTTTGAAAACAACTACAGGATGTTACATGATTTTATTGGATCATGTTCATGTGCATCTGATCTGCACTTTTTAAATAGCCGCATACTTAGCCTATTATTCAGCCCTATACAATAAATATGCTAATTTTAGCTTAGCTTAAAAAAACGATCAGTCCTCTGGCATTTAAATCCAGCATTTCCCGATGTTGGTTTTACTTTTGTGGAATTAAAACAGGAAGGTTAAGGACTTACCTATATTTAAAAGCCCTAGTTACTGTAAATAAGACTGCTATTCAGGGCTGACCTGGGATTATCCTTAACTTCCTGTGGTAAATCGGGAATGGGCAGTTTGATCGGCACGTGACTTGTTCACTTTGTGTACAATCTGACTTTATGTTACTTGTTATAAAGGGTGTTTTATTACTTGTACTTGTTATTATTACTCATATTGGAGGAGAAGGGTGATGTAGTAAGGGGTGCTATCGCCTCACAGCAAGATGAAACATTCACTTTTTTGAGCCTTGGCTGGTCTAAATTAGGCTAAATTGTCCGTATAGTGTATGAGTGTGAACGAGGGTGTATTAATGTTTCCCAGAGATAGGTTGCAGCTGGAAGGGCATCCGCTGCGTACAACATATGCTGGTTAAGCTGGCGGGTCATTCCACTGTGGCAACCCCAGATTAATAAAGGGACTAAGCTGAAAAGAAAATGAATGAATTAGAAGAAAAAGTACAAATATTCGTTTTAATTTAGAATAAAATCCACACTGCCATCTAGCGACCAAGTTACAGTTTACACCTAAATATATCAAATAGATTTTTGTACAGACTTGGTTTGCTAAAAATGAAACTTTGTTTAAAGACGAATATGGACAGCTAAAATTACAGTACAAATTCAGCATCGATTGATTCTTCACCTATAATCAAGTACATCTAAACCTTTGTCTAATATTTAATTTAGGATATGTTTCATTTAAGTTGCTTCTGAGAAAAACAATTAGGATTATAATACATTTTTGCCATGATTTATAGACTAAATAAAATGTCTTTCAATGTTACAATACAATACTGTTATAAATTAGAATAAATTTATACTGAATAAATTGTCAGGGAAATTTTGTTTCTTATTTAAAATAAACATTTATTGTCATTTAAAAACTTTTTTTCTCTGCCTTCTTTCTTTTAAACAATTGTGTTTAGTCCATTTGTTAGTGAGCTTTTAATAATATAATATAATATAATATAATATAATATAATATAATATAATATAATATAATATAACATAATATAATAATTTGTATGATGAATTTACTGTATTTATTTTAGAATATTTATTTATATTTATTAAAGTCCATATATGCTGCAAGTCAGAATAATTGTTTACTTAAATAAAATTATCACCCATATTTTGAGGGTGCAGTAGGTAGTTTGCATGTTCTCCCTGCATTTGCGCGGGTGATCCGGTTTTCCCCACAGTACAAAGACATGTGATACAGGTGAATTGGGCAGGCTAAATTGTCCATTGTGAATGAGTGTGTGTGGATGTTTCCCAGAGATGGGTTGCAGCTGGAAGGGCATCCACTGCATAGAACATACGCTGGATAAGTTGGCGGTTCATTCCGTTGTGGTGACCCCAAATTATTAAAGGGACTGAGCTGAAAAGAAAATGAATGCATGAACTTTGAAGTTTTTTGCAACATTAAAGCGGAAACTTTTTACTTTAAAAGCATTTAATATGCTTTATTCATGATTTAATCTAGCTACATTGCTGTTTATACTATATTTATGTGTTTGCTTTTTAATTGTGATTAAGGTTTGTTTAACATTAATTCTAATTTATTTTCTAATTTAGGGTGACACGGTGGCACAATGGGTAGCACGATAGCCTCACAGGTTCGAGCACTGGCCAGTTGGTGTTTCTGTGTGGAGTTTGCATGTTCTCCCCATGTTTGCGTGGGTTTCTTCTAGGTGCTCCGGTTTCCCCCGAAGAAATGCGGTATTGATGGACTGAATAAACAAAACTGGCCATATTGTATGGGTGTGTATAGGTCTTTTTCCCAAGACTGGGTTGCAGCTGGAAGAGCATCCATTGCGTAAAACATATGCTGGATAAGTTGGCGGTTCATTTCGCTGTGGCGAACACCTGATGAATAAAGGATTTAAGCTCAGGAAAATGTATAAATGAACATTAAGAAAATCTTTAAATAATGTTAAATTAATCACGCAATTCACTAAAGAAAACACTAGGTGGCAATGTTGCTTATTGCTTTTGTCTGTGAAAGATTTGGTCATGAGTTTTTTTGTTTTTCGATCCAGGAAGACAGACATTATATTTAGCTTAAACAAAACTTCCAACCTAACTAAAGTGAAGTCTAAAATTTTATTTTCCTACTGAAAATTGTATTTATTTGGCACTAAAGTATGAAACAGACACTACCTTTTGAACTTATACACAAAACAGTCCAGCAATGAGTCTGTTTATATTTGATGTATGAATGTGTAGATCTAAACAAGACTCACACTGACTCCTCTTCTGATAGTAGTTTCCATCAACTGACGATTAGAAAAAAAGAAATGTAGGCTGGCATGAAGGTCTAGATGAGAGAGCTGACATGAAAAAATCATTACGAGGGCAAATCCACAGCACGAGTCCTGCAGAAATATGATTAAATGTAAACCAAAAGACTCTCAATCCAAATTAAACATTGCAGCATCTGAAAGATCCAAAAATACATATGTGGAAATGATTATATGCACAATAAGAACTCAAAGCATATATTCTCATAAGGATTAAATTACTATTTTCTTCTATTTTTCCCAAAGCAGAATAATTTTCTAGAAATTCAATTCTAAAATATTTATTTGTCCAACAAATATCTTAAAAGTTATTGGGATCACTTTATTTTGATAGTCCCTTTAAGATATGTTGTTGAATTTAAGTTCTATTGAATCTACATGCCAACTAATTAGATAACTAATTAGATTATAAGACTGTTTGGGTTAGGGTTAGTGTGTTGACATTTACGTGCAAAGTTTCATATAGTCAGTTAAAAGTCTGAGCATATCAACAGATATTAAGCAGACAGTCTACTAATACTCAAGTGAGAATAATTGGCATGAAGTTGCAGAGCAACTTTTTGTCAACAAAATGTGCAATAGGGACCATCAAAATAAAGTGTTACCAAGTTATTTTAAAAAATGAGAAAATGCTAATAATAATCTGTGCATTAAGTCTAATATTTATTCTTGTTTTAGAATCAATTCTTACAATATATTCAATGCCAAAAACTGCATTTGTGTATTTTTATATAGCTTTTAACCCCATACTAACCCAATGCATGTGACAATTTGTTTATCTTTAATAATTTACCAAATTCAATTAAAAAATAAAAAATATTAGAGCATTTCCAACAAGAAAACACTTCTTTTAAAATGCTATGTTTATTTCAGTGTGTATTTACTATCTATTTCCTAATAAAATTGGTTTCAAAATGAAGTTTAATATTTAAAAGGAAAACACAGTGCTCAGCATACATAAGTTCACCCCTCACAAATCTCTCATTTAAATTCATAATTTTATAGGATGCTTTACAATATTATATTTGTGCATATACATTAGATTAGTACAATTGCCGTGCAATTGTGTTGGATTAGCCAGTGCTAATCTTACAAAATAGGTTACAACAACAGTTTAAAAATTAGTAGCTCAAATTTATGCCATAGGGAAGTGTCTGCGTGTGTGTGTGTGTGTGTGTGTGTGTGTGTGTGTGTGTGTGTGTGTGTGTGTGTGTGTGTGTGTGTGTGTGTGTGTGTGTGTGTGTGTGAACAAACACACACACACACACACACAAAAACATATATTACTTTGAAATGGATTTTTATTTTTTTATTATTTAAAAGAGCAAAATTTGTGAGAAATAAATAAATTAAAATTAAATAAATGTACAAATAAAATAAATAAAATGTTGTTTACATTTTGTAGTTTGTAATTTTTTGGCAATATTTGGCTTAAATTTAATAGTACTGTCTTTCAATTCCTTAAGATCTTCTGTGATTAAAATGATATTTTATTAAATATATATTTTTAATAAATCTGTTTTGTTCAAATGCACAATATATATATACATACACACACACACACACACACACACACACACATACACACATATTACTTAGAAATGGATAAAAATATTTGTTTTCAAAATGGGGTGTGCTCAATTATGCTGAGCACTGTAATTATAAGAGAGAACGCATAATAAAGAAAATGGTGAAATTGTTGCATGAAATACTTTTATTTAAATTCACTGTTAAACTTCTGTCAAACTAAAAAGTAAGATATTAAAGAATGTACTGCAGGAAACCAATAGCTGGCTGAAAAACACATGGAGGTCAGTATGCTACTGCTTTCAAACATTCTTCAAAATATAGCCGAGTCATTTGTCTATAGAGGAAGGAATCACAGAGAGGTTTCAAACAAAATGAGCAGCTAAATGATGAGATAATTAATTTTAGTTTAACTGTCCCTTTAAGATGGTTCGATGATTCCATTAAAACACTTTTAGTTCACAAAAGAGCCTTTTAGTCAAACGTACTTCAAGAAAAATAGTGTAAAAAAATGTTATTAACATGATAAGATCCTTTCCCACTACAGCCTAATGAACATTTTGCGTGTGTAGTTAAATGGAGGTTAAAGGTTCTTGGTGGAGCTACATATTACAATAAAGAACCTTTATTTTTAACAGTGTAATTGTTTAATTAGGCTTCTACCATTTCCTTCACACAAATCATCATCATCACAGATGCTCAACGACGTAGCAAATGTGTGTAAAATGGGATTTGTCACATTGATCAGCCAGTTATCGCTGAGATTCAGCTGACATCATACTGAAGCGACGAGAACACACACACACACACACACATCGCCATAACACCAGCTCTTCATCATCAGCATCAGCAAGACGACCGCAGGGAAAGCAGTGAGTATCTCTTTTACATTTATTTCCGACGAAAAACGTCAGCTAGCTTAGCCGCCTGTCTCATTTCCAAACAAACCTCCGGGAAACGGTGAAGTCTAGATAAAGCATTTATTCCTTTAATTGCGTTTTCATTATCTAAATTACATTTATTTTATCAAACATTACGAGAGAGAGGAGCGTCCATCGTTATTTTTTATACAGTGCCTCAGCTGCTGCGTAGTGATGCTTCATTATTAGCTATTGGCGCAGTATTTAATGCCGCGTTTTGAAAGGCTAACGTGATAGCGTTTTGTGATTACGTTTGTCCTTTGATAATCGATTTTGTGGTTGTTAGAGGTTTGAATATGGCAGTATCGGTGTCTCTGTGGTCGAAGGCGGGTTGAGAGGCACCGCAGGCGGATCATCTGTGATTCTTCTTCACACATCCTGATGTGCTGAACATTGGCCATCTCGATAACCTTGATAAAACCAGCAGAATCCGCCGGTCTGTGGCCTGCTGTGGCTTTCACATCAAATGATTGTCAGTTTCTTTCAGTTGTAGTGCTTTGTCTAAATAACATCACTTGGTGCTTTAACATGAAACAAGTACGCCTTTATTTTTGTATATTATGTCTAATACACTGTGTAAAAGGCTGGGTTACACAATATCACTTCATGTTGTCACAGCACAAATCCATTAAGTTAACTTAATTTATTTTTACAAATTTAAGTTGATTGAACTTAAAAACCATTGTTCGAAGAAAAACAATGTAAGAATTAAGGCTACACGATATTGGAAAAATGTAACATTGCGATATTGTATTATTCTGCGATTAAATATTACAATAATAATACAATTTCACTAGTTGAAACTAATTGGAAACTTATAATGTTAGATTGACTGGAACGATTCTAGGGTAGTGCATAAAATATAATAAGCAATCTACAAGCATAGATAAATTCAATGAAGAAACATATGCAAATTAATTAAACAGTCTAATTATATTCAGCATACAGTAATTGAATAATCAAATGTAAAATAATACTGCATAGTCTTCATTTTATAAACAATTCAATAAAATAATAGTAATTAATTTGTCAAAATGCTATAATTTCTTATGCTTGAATGCTTTAAAATCCGTAATAAAGTCACAGGCCTCAAAATACTTGCGAATGATCAATTATAATCCAGACTCAACGCTGCGTATACTCGCAATGTATGGTGAATGATCACATTGCGATATCAATGCTGAAACTATATATTCAGTCTTAGTAAGAGTTGCGATGTTTAGTTTGATTGTATGATGAATACAACTATTGAAAAAAATTTAAGCGTGGGTTACTTGAAAATGTATTTATTTATTTATTGTCAGTTTCTTTCAATTGTAGTAACATCACTTGGTCCTTTTAGATAAAGGAAAAAATTAGCACGTCTATCTGCTTATTAGGTGCTTGTCCATTAGGAAACAGCTATGGGAAAAAATAAAGACCTTTTGAATATGTATTTATTTTTTTATTGCTGATTTTTTTTAATAAGATGACAAATGTTGACAAATGATGACAAACAGGGTTAGCTCAACCAAATATTGATTCAGTTCTTCTGAAAGTGTTGTTTTCTAAATTATATATATGGCATGTGAAAACATGTCATCTTTCTTGTTAATATGCTCTTAAATGACATTTTTTAGATTGAATACAAATGTAATTGAACTTATCATAACAGAAACAAATATGTTTTACTCGGAAACATGACTTTAAATTGTAAATCTAGAAAATAAAATCTTAAAATTTCAGAGTGATCCTCTAATTAATGGTCGTTTTAAATATTTACACTTTCGCCACAATCCTACAAGTCATCCTTTTTCATCCTTTTCCAAGCAAGAATATTTTAATACAATTTTTTTATAATACTATCTACTTATTACTTTGTTTTTGTTTATAAGTACGGTTCAGCATGACTGAGTTGTAACATGTATTTATGCAATAATGAAACATGTAAATATCACACAAAAAAAACTTCTTGGGCTACAATATATGGGCTGATCCAACCACTTGGATAAATAAAAACATTTTAAAAATCCACACAAATCCTGGAAATTAATATCCAGAAAATAACTCAAATAGGTCTAAAAACCAGTGGAGGATGAATAAATGATGACAGATATGTCATTTTTGGATTAACTGTGCATTGAAGGGGGTTCCAGTGGTTCCCCAACGAGCATTTTAGTTAAAACAATAAAAAATAAAATAAATAAATATATATATATATATATATATATATATATGTGTGTGTGTGTGTGTGTGTGTGTGTGTGTGTGTGTGTGTGTGTGTTTGTGTGTGTGTGTGTGTGTGTGTGTGTGTGTGTGTGTGTATACTGTATATAAACAAAAAAAATTAACAGCGTTCAGTTAATTTTAATTACATGATGAGATTTAATTAACATGATGAGATTATTTTCCACTATAATGAACATTTTGCCTGCGTAATCAAATGGAGGTTTTTGTGGAATCATATATAACAATAAAGAACCTTTATATTTTTAAGAGTGTAATTGTTTAATTAGGCTTCTGCCTTTTTTTCTTCACATAAACCATCATCACAGATGCTCAAAGACTTAGCAAAAGTATGTAAAATGGGATTAAAAATGGGATATTTGTCACACACACACTAAGTCAGAATTATCAGCCCCGCTTTGATTTTTTTTTCTCTTTCTTATTTAAAATATTTTCTAAATGATGTTTAACAGAGCAAGGAATTTTTCACAGTGTGTCTGATAATATTTTTTTCTGCTGGAGAAAGTCTTATTTGTGTTATTTAGGCTAGAATAAAAGCAGTTTTAATTTTTTTAAAAACATTTTAAGGTCAATATTTTTAACCTCTTTAAGCTATATTTTTTGAGTCTACAGAACAAACCATCGTTATACAACAACTTGCCTAATTACCCTAAACTGCATAGTTAACCTAATTAACCTAGTTAAGCCTTTAAATGTCACTTTAAGCTGTATAGAAATGTCTTGAAAAATATCTAGCAAGTATTATTTACTGACTTCATGGCAAAGATAAAAGGAATCACATGGTCCAAATAATAATTCTGTTAATAATTCTGATTTCAAGTTAATATATATATATATATATATATATATATATATATATATATATATATATATATATATATATATATATATATATATATATTACTCTCATATATATATTACTCTCATATATATATATATATATATATATATATATATATATATATATATATATATATATATATATATATATATATATACACACACACACACACACACACACACACACACGTACAGCATATTTATTATTTTTTTTTTTATAAAATCCACTAATTAAAAACTATGTATGTATGGTGTATATTGATCAAAACTTACGTAATACTGGCACAAAAGGACAGTCTCAAAATGGCTTAAAATGGGCCGACATTTCCGTCTGTCACTTGTAATTGTTGTGTTTTTGTGCTTTGTATTCTGTAGATAGAGAGAGAGAGAGAGAGAGCTCTTTAATAGCCTATTAGATTGGAGGAGGATAATGAGTGAGAGCGTTAACCTATCAGATGTTTTCGTCAGTCAACTAATGAGTAAGACGTGTGTGTGTGTGTGTGTGTGTGTGTGTGTGTGTGTGTGTGTGTGTGTGTGTGTGTGTGTGTGTGTGTGTGTGTGTGTGTGTGTGTGTGTGTGTGTGTGTGTGTGTGTGTGTGTGTGCGTGTGTGCGCGCAAGTGAGTCATAATGATATGGAGAGAGAATCACAGGAACTGAACAACATCACAGAGACCCATCAGAGACAGACTTAATGGAGAGAGATGTACTGACTAACTATTAGTGCTAAATGGAAAACAACAAGCAGCAACAGATACAGTTATATCATACAGATATTGCTAGATGCTGTGGTGGGAAGAAATAATGCAATAAGTTTAATAACTACGTATGAATACCAGGTCAACTATTTGAAGCCATTATATAATGAAACAATAACATCAGGGCTGCGCAATATATCGTTTCAGCATCAATATCGCAAGGTGATTTTTTATTTATTTATTTATTTATTTTATGCGCACCCGGCAGTGATTCTAGCTGAAATAAAACAAATAAGACTTCCTCCAGAAGAAAAAATATTGTAGGTAATACTGTGAAAATTGGCTTGCTCTGTTAAACATCATTTGGAAAATATTTATAAAAAGAACAACAAATTCACAGAAGGGCAAATAATTGTAACTTCAGCTGTATATGTTTGTTTGTTTGTTTTATCAGATATGGTGAAACTAGGCAGTAACCTGGCGGAAAAGGTGGAGAGAGAGGCATCGGTGGAGGACGGTTTTGATAACATCCCCCTCATCACTCCGCTGGAGGTCGGCCAGTTACAGCAGCCTTTCCCTGATAAGGTAATTACCATTCATGCATTCGAGAGCCGAAACACACACAGAGACATATTAAAATCAGCGGTGCACCACTGTTAGTCATAACTCTGAATGGAACTTCATTACAGGGATAGTTCATGCAAAGCTGAAAATCATTTACTCTCACTCTTCACTTGTTCCTGAGTTTCTTTCTTCTGTTGAACACGAAAGAAGCTCCACTGAAAATAGTATCCAAAGTATTAGTTTTTCTGACTTTCTTCAGTATATCATCATTTGAGTTCAACAGTATAAAGAAACTCAAGAAGCTTTGGAAGCTATTGAGGGAGAACAAATAGTGTGTACAATGGGTACAGAAAGTCAAGGGCGTATATGTCGCTCTTGACATTAGTGGGGACATGCATTGCTAGAGTGCATAAATTGTTTTTGCGTTTGTAAAAACATTAATAAAATACTTAAAAAACAAACTCTTAATGATACAAATAACAATTTATGAATCACGTTCCATGCTGCAAAAGTCAATTTACATTATTTTCCTGCAATCTGGCTTTGAGAATGTATGAATGTAGAGAGGTGTGTGACGCAAATTGAACTGTTATATCCTGATCATTGCTTTTTCGAATCCTTGCACAGCCTTGGTTAATAGAATTATAGTGAACTCATAGCAAACTTGACTTTAACCCTTTGTGCACAAGTAGGTTACTAAGGGTTGACGGAGCATTATTTTATTTTGAAATCGATTAAATTATTGGTAGGGACATTTCAGTAATTGGTAGATATTAGGGGGGACACGTCCCCTCCATCCATGCCAATGCGCCCTTGCAAAAAAGTTTTGAGACCCCTTTACATTTATCACTCTTTGTTTTATGTTGCAGCCATTTGCTAAACTCATTTGAGTTCATTTATTTTCCTCATTATTGTACACACAGCACCCCATATTGCAAGAAAAATTCAGAATTGTTGACATTTTTGCAAATTCATTAAAAAAGAAGAACTGAAATATCACATGGCCCTAAGTATTCAGACCCTTTGCTTAGTATTTAGCAAAAGCACAAGAGCTAAAATCATTTAAGTATTTTTTTTTCTCATTATTGTACACATATTTACTGTAAAACTCAGAATTGTTGGCAAAAAACAAACACTGAAATACCACATGGTCCAAAGTATTTACAGTACATCTTTTGCTCAGTATTTAGTAGAAGCATCCCTTTGATCCAATACAGCCATGAGTCTTTTTGGGGATCCTCTGCCATTCCTCCTTGCAGGTCCTCTCTAGTTCTGTCAGATTGGATGGTAAACATTGGTGGACAGCCATTTTTAGGTCTCTCCAGAAAAGCTCAATTGGGTTTTAGTCAGGGCTCTGGCTGGGCCATTCAAAAACAGTCAGGAGATGTTGTGGAGCCACTCCTTCATTATTTTAATAACTCATTACTAATAACTGATTTCTTCTATCTTTGCCATGATGACAGTACATAATATTTGACTAGATGTTATTCAAGATACTAGTATTCAGCTTAAAGTGACATTTAAAGGCTTAATTGGGTTAATTAGACAAGTTAGTATAATTAGGCAAGTCTAACAGTGGTTTGTTCTATTGATAAGGGGTTCCCAAACTTATCAGCCAGCGACCCCCAAAGTAACAATGCTAGTGACTTGTGACCCCCAATATCTTCTGATGTGGTTACAAATATACAACCCTTGTATGCAACAACACACACACAAATAGGCCCAAGTCTATTCTTCATTTAATTTTGGAGAAAGTCACTCTGAGGCCTTCCTACATATTAAGTCATGGTCTTTGTAATGTATCTGAGTGTCCTAAAGGTGTCAGAAGGTTTAACCTGGTGCCATAAAATCAATCTGCTGCATTTGACTTTAAACAACGCAGGGGTTGCAATCCAATAAAAGTAAATTAAAGGCTGATGGCTTTTTATTTGCATGTTGTTGTTTTTTTTTTTTTTTGTAACTATTAAATTTTGTCTCCTGTAGGTTATGGATAAAATATAGTAATTCTAATGGTTTATTCATTCATTCAATTATTTTATTTTTGGCTTATTCTCTTTATTAATCTGGGGTTGCCACAGTGGAATGAACCGCCAACTTATCCGGCACATTTTCACATATCCGGCCCTTCCAGCCACAATCCAACACCGGGAAATCTAATGGTTAAAAAAAATAAAAAGAATTCGATTTTTGGAAATCAACAAGTGAATTCCATCCACCCCCTGCCTCATTGCCCCATGACCCCTACTTTAGGCACCACAGCTGTAGACAATTAAAAAAAATAAAAATAAATAAATAAATAAATATATATATATATATATATATATATATATATATATATATATATATATATATATATATATATATATATATATTACTTAAGGGTGAAAAAAAATAATTATCCTAATGTTTTTAAAAAAAAAAAAAAAAAAAAAAGCTCTTTATCCAAAAGAAAAAATATTATAGGAAATACTGTGAAAAATTCCTCACTATGTTAATAATCATTTGGGAAATTTTTCAAAAAAAAAACAAAAAATTCACAGAAGGGCAAATAATTTTGACTTCAACCGCATCTCTTAAGCAGAAGAAAAAGAATCAAAAAAAAAAAAAAACATGGCCGTTAGATCCTCACAGATAGTCTGGCATGGAGGAAAGAATTCATGTGACACCATGGAGATTTACTGTCGCAGCCTATGATACACTTTGTCACCGAAAGACTGTGCAAACTATCTGATCTTGCGAACGCTCATGTCAGGAGCCGCACAGATGGCTTGTGCCTATTGTTAGCTCTGTAGGAGGCAGTGCAACGGGTGGAAACGGGCGCACAGCAGAGTTTGCATTGAACTTTGCAGTGACTCATCTAAAAAGATGATGAATGATTTTGCTGTAGGAGCTGGAGCTCGGCATTTTTAATGTGCTGAAGTCACATCTTAGGTGTGTGCTACAAACTATTGTGCCTGTGCATGCAATTCACTTGATTTCTTTAAAACATCCTAGTGGCAGTGTCAACTTTTATTACTTTCCATCATAGCATTGAGTTGTATTTATTATATTTACATGGCTTTATGTATAGTTATATGGCATTATAGTTACTTATACACTATCCATTTTAATGTACAGATGAAGTCTATTATGATGAATTATAACCCCCCTGTATATTTTTTTTCCCCAATTTATGTTTAATGAAAGTAGGTTTTTTAAACACATTTTTATTAACAATATAGTTTTAATTACTAATTTCTAATAACTGATTTCTTTTATCTTTGCCATGATGACAGTACATAATATTTTACTAGGTATTTTTCAAAATACTAGTATTCAACTTAAAGTGCAATTTGAAGGCTTAACCAAGTTAGTTATAAGATAATCAGGCAAATCATTGTATATTAGAGGTTTGAACTGTAGATCATTAAAAAAAATGTTGCTTAAAGTCTACCTCAGAATCTTTTCAAAAATGCATCATAATGGGCGTCGAGCTCCGCATTCAGAGGCAGGAGTGGGCGTGGCCAGCAGAGCAGGGGAGAATGAGGGGAGCGAACAACTGTTGTCAGTTAGCTCACAAAATGAGACACAAACCATGAGGAGACCCATGATTTTATAGTTTACAAAGTTAAATTGCAAACAAATAAACAGTAATTTAATGCCCTGCTACATTTGTCATTTGTAATTTCATATAAACACAACCTTAATTTATATCATTATAAAGATAATCCTGTTCATATAAAAACTATAAATGGGGACTTCTCCCTCAATCCCCGTGTCTGAATGCAGACTCAGTGCAGCAGGTCTCTTGTCCTGCCTATTTCAACCATTAGCCCTGCTGGTAATCTGGAGGATTTAGGTGAACACAGCAGCACGGCGATGTGTCTAAATGTGAACGAACTCCACTGATAAAGGACAAAGTCCACCATTCTCCACAATACTCGTACAGCTCTCCCGACAAAAATGCTTGCTGCACACAAACAGCTTTGCTGTGTCAGCCCTAAGAGGATCGTGGGGAAAAACATGGAACAAACCCCGTGGATCATGGAAACAAACATATACGACCCTTCATGAACGGCTAAATACTGTGTGCCGTGGGTCCGTGGATGCGGCCTCACCCAGTCATTAACGTGTCTCACAGCTTGGCACTGGCAGGTCTGCCTTGCTTTCGGAAAGCATGTGCAGTCATGAATAATTGAGAAGAAGGGTCATAGGATAAGAAAACGTTTGCTATGAATAACAAAGAGAAACCGACCCGTCATCTTTGCATTTGCAGTTTTGCACTCCGTCACCGATTTTGATCCCGTCACAAAAATCATTTTAAACCCGGAAGATGAAATTAGCTGACAAAAGCTCAAAATTAATCAGTTTTCCCCACAATTAAAGCTGACAGGTTCTAATAATATTAACCTTAATGTTTTTTTATTATTATTAAAATCTGATTTTATTCTAGCCTAAATAAAAAGAAAGACTTTCTCCAGAAGAAAAAATATTATAGGAAATACTGTGAAAAAATCGGTGTCCAGTTAAACATCATTTGGGAAATACTTGAAAAATAAACCGTTCACAGGAGGGTGAATAATTTTGATTTTAACTGAATGCAATAACCATTTTGACCAATTCTTATCAAATCTATCCTTAGTTTGCCTAAGAGAAAATGTATCCATACTGTATCAAATATATCTTTTACAATCACTATCCACAATTCTTAGGCTAATGTAATTTTAAGTTAAAAAGTAAAAATAAATAAATGTTAAAGTCACCATTAAAGGACCTCAAAAATGGAAGTTTATATGCATTCATCCGTTGAGTACAAAAAAGATACTTAGAAGAATGTTCGTGTAACGCTTCTCTTCCTGAAGACGCAAATCACTCAGGCGGACACAGAGAACTGCGTTCTGCGTTGTTTATTCTGTAACAGAAATATACATCCTCTGGCAACAGTATGCATTTAAACATGCATCGCCTTTCTGCATTCAGCAACCATTTTCTGCTGTGTTGCCACATAAAGTCATTTTAACAAAACATTATTTATTTACAAAAGTTCAACATACCTGTAACAGAAATATACATCCTCTGGCAACAGTATGCATTTAAACATGCATCTAAAAAAACCAAACAAATAGTAAGAAATCACCCCTGCACATATTAATGTCATCATTCCAGCTACACATAGCATGAGCAAATTAAACCACACAAAGTTTGTCACACACGGCAATCACTTGACAGATTTGATCTAAAACATCACTTAATGTTCATATTGGACTTGTATGTGTTATTAATATGTGTTAAAATACAAAATTTGTCACATTTAGCTGGAGCACATTTTACCTACCGCCTTTCTGCATTCAGCAACCATTTTCTGCTGTAGGCGGGGCTTTGCAGGTGAAAGGTGAAAGAAACAATTACACACTGTTGCCACAAGAGGTCTCTCAACAGCCACAAAATAAACAAAATAACCCATTTTGGTGAAAGACAATTAAACATTATTTTAACCCTGTTACATCCACCCCAGCTGAATTTCACCAAAATCGCGAACATGCGGAAAAAAACGATAAGATACACACAATAATCTGTCAAAATACAAGACCAACACACAGAGAAACTAACAACTATCAAAGTATCCCGTAAGGATGAATAAAGAAGAGACTGGCGCCATAGTCTCAACTTATCAACTGTCTGCAGGATGCCCAATATACACCCCACAACTCTGCGACAAAATACATCAAAGTTACAGTAAAGTGTGTACACCAATAAAAATATTTGAGAAAATAAATAAATGAAATAATACCACTATTATTAGCCTTAAGAGTAAAGAGAGAGGAAGAAAAAAAAATCACATAGAAGCAGAGCTTCTTTAGTTCCCAAATCTCAATCGCAAAACATCCATTAACTGTCTCAAAAAAACAACTACTCTCGAAGAGCTTGAACAATTGACTTACAAATGGATGTTACATAACCCCTAGAATTATGGCTTACATCTTGTCTTGACATAGTGTAGAGTAGTCTATTTACTGGTCTGATGACACGTCCAAAACGTGATGTCGCTCGGGTAAATACACGGGGAAAGTCATCCTGGACTTGTCTTAGACTACCACTTGAATTGCATGGCTGACTGGGTAGTGGAACGGAACCAGCAGGTTGCTCAGGACGAACAAGAGGAACATCACTCATTGTATTCACCACATCAAGACTGGCTGTTGTGCTAGCAGGACAAGACATTTCACTGTGTAGGTCAGCCCGATCAGAGTTATCCTCAGGTAACTGAGAGACCCATTCCAGAGTTCTACCAACACCTGTTACACTAGAACAGATCGTTCCAGTGTCCTCAACAATGGACAGATCATCTCTGATAGACACTGAGTCAGCTGGAATAGGGATAACACTATCAAACTCACCAACAGCAGTAGTGCCTATATCAGCATCAGAACTCACATTGATGGACTCATCCAAACAGTTACCACTAGGGACACCATCTACAGTCTCATTCTGATCTAAGCACAAGTCAGCATCGTGTAAAGGGGAATTCTCAGCTGACGAGAAAACATCTGCTCCTGGATCACTTGAAGGGGACAAGGATCCAGAATCATCTGTCAGTGGAAGAAAGTTGACTAGTAATAACAAATTACGGTGAACTACTTTCTCCTGGCCGGTGGTAGTATTACGAATTCTGTATGTGTTTGTATCAGGAAATTTTTCAATCACGATGTAGATTGCAGTCTCCCAACGATCTGAAATTTTTTTCTTTCCCCTCTCAGCACGATTCGCCAACAGTACACGATCAGAAATGCTAATATCAGACCCTTTTGTCTTCCTATTATACAGCACAGCATGACGATGTTGCTCCTTAGAAGCATGTTTCTGAGCTATTTTCATAGCCTCAGAAAGATCCTTCGTAAGTGAAGACACATACTTGGAAAAATCAGTAGTTGTTGAGTCACTCAAGACACTTTGAAACATTAGATCTATAGGCAGACGGGGCACCCTCCCAAACATGAGGTAGAAAGGTGCAAACCCGGTAGTCTCATGCACCGTACAGTTGTACATGAAAGTGAGAGACTGTAACCGCCTCGGCCAATCAGACTTCTCTCCAGGAGGCAATGCACGAATCATATTACCAAGCGTCCTGTTAAATCGTTCGACAGCACCATTCCCCATTGGGTGGTATGGGGTTGTACGGGATTTCCTAACACCTGACACTCTGAGAAGTTCACTGATAAGATTGCTCTCAAAGTTAGCTCCTTGATCGGAGTGTATTCTCTCAGGAAAGCCATAGATGCAGAAGAATTTGTCCCATAAAACCTTGGCTACCTCCTTAGCTGACTGATTTCTACACAAGAAGGCCTGAGCCAGTCTAGTAAAATGGTCGGTCACAACAAGAACATCAACAGATTTGTTTTGTGAGTTTTCTGCTGACCAAAAGTCAATGCAGACAATCTGTAGAGGTCTGCTTGACTGTATGTTAACTAGAGGAGCTCTATCACTGGGTTCGGCGGTCTTGCTGACGACACAACGCTGGCACTGACGTACATATTCACGCACATCTCTGTCGAGAGATAACCAGAAAAAACGTTGCCTCACTAGACTGAGAGTTCTGAACTGACCTTGATGGCCTGCATGATCATGTGTTCCTTTCATTACCTCGACTTTAAGTGATTCAGGGACTACAAACTGGAAACGCCTTGTCTTCAAAAAGCTATCCTTCGACACCCTGTAAAGCACTCCATCGACCATCTTAAATTTTTCCCAATGTTTCAAATACCTTACAACTTGAAAAGGTTCATGCGCTCTCTCTCTTCTCGAAGGCCTACGGCATCGCTCTACGTACTCCACAACGCGAGATAAAATGCTATCGCTGCGTTGTTTATCACGAAGCTCACTCACTGAGTACGCAGGAAGACAACCATAGTCATTATCAACCACCTGAGGCACACAGTGTAAATTTGATATTGCACGTACTTGTGCTCCAGTCTCCCAGTCATTATGGGACCGAAACACTGCTGAAACCTCATCACTTGAAAAAGTCATGCCATTGTGGAAAACAGAATCTGGCCGAGGAAATTGATCATCACTATTTGTTGACTGTCTAAACGCATTTTGAACAGAAACATCAGACATCTCAGTCATATTGTTCCTGAGACAATCAAAAGCTTCATGCAACAACCTGTGTCCCACGTGCACAAACGGTTCGCGGCTCAAAGCATCGGCAACTAGATTCCGAGAACCAGGGATGTACTTAATATCGAAATCATAGCTGGCTAACTTTGCTACCCATCGCTGCTCGCAACAATCCAATTTTGGCTTAGTCATAATATGGGTCAGCGGATTATTATCAGTGCAGACGGTGAACTTGTTACCTTTTAGCCAGTGGCTAAACTTGTCGCACACTGCCCATTTTAACGCCAAAAATTCCAACCTGTGAGCAGGATAATTTCTTTGTGACCGAGAAAGCGATTTACTGGCGAATGCAATTGGCCTAGCCATTGTATCTCCCTCTTGCACTTGAGACAAAACAGCTCCGAGGCCATCCAATGAGGCATCAGTAGATAGAATAAAGGGCTGATCGAATTTTGGGTGAGCCAAAACTACGCTGTTGATCAAAGATGACTTAAGCCCCTCAAAAGATCTAACATGATCCTCTGTCCAATGTTCAGGACGTAACTTACAGCTCTGCAGAGATCTTTTCCGCCTCCATCCACCCTTAGAGTTCTTCATCTGGCCTGAGAGTAGATCAAAGAGAGGTCTAGCAATGGATGAATACTTGGGTATAAAATGTTGGTAGTAGTTGATTAAGCCAAGAAATGACCGGACGCGTTTCTGACTTGGAGTCACACCATCCTTCTCCATCAAATCAGCATAAGTCATTCTGGCAATACTGTCAACTTTACATGGATCAGTAGAGATGCCTGTTTCGTCAACTATATGCCCAAGAAATTTCACTGATCGTCTGAGAAAGCAACATTTCTTTGGTGAAAGCTTTAAGTTGTGTTTACTCAACCTACTAAATACCATCTCGAGACGCTCCAAAGCGATCTTCTCATTAGGGGCAAAAACAAGTAGATCGTCGAGATAGCAAAGTAAGCTTAAGAAGTTCTGATCACCAAAGATTGCAGTCATCATTCTCATAAAACTACCCGGACTGTTACACAACCCCTGTGGAAGGCGGTTATATTCATACAACCCCACCGGTGTAGTAAATGCGGAGTATTTTCTGTCATCATCATGCAAGGGCATATTGTAAAACCCAGATGTAAGATCTAAGGTGCTGAACAGGCAATTGCCACCAAGTGCCGCCAAGCAATCAGCTTGATGGGGAAGCGGGTACGCATCCTTAAACGTTCTTCTATTTAGCCACCGGAAATCGGTGCAAATGCGCAAGTCCCCGTTCTTTTTCCAAACCAGCACTAGTGGAGAAGCAAATTCACTAGTCGATTTACGAATTATTTCTCTTTCTTCCATCTCGTCTAGGACTTTGCGGAGAACCTGATACTGGCTCGGAGGTATTCTTCGGTAAGGTAGGCGAAATGGTTTGGTATCAGTGACATGAATTCTGTGTACAAATCCCTCAGCCTTACCACAATCAAGGTGATGCCGAGAGAAAATATTCTCGTACTGTAAAATAAGTTCTCGAAGCTTATTCTTACAGTCTTCAGAAGCCTCACATGAGTTAATATCTAATGCACCCAGACCAGCATGTTCCAACTGTTTAACCAAATCCTCCCGTCGATCTAGGCAAGTTCTGGAGTCAACCCTTTGAGTACAGTTAAACAGTGGATCATCATTACAGGTGGGTACAAGATTCTCCAAATCCTCAAGTGCCACGCATGCAAACAGATCGGCAATTTTTGCGTTGCGTCTCAACAAAACTTGCTGATGAGACAAATTAATCAGCTTCAGCGGCACCCAACCATCACCCCACAACGGTGTAACAAGCCTAGCCACTAACACGTGCCTAGGGGCCGATCTAGAAGTAGTAGGCTCAGTTATCACAGTACTACCGGGTGAAATGACACAAGACTTATTCAACTTACCCCAAACCAAGTATTCACGCCCAGGTTCCAAACACACTGCTGACGTACATCTGACTGTACCAATCTTGTCTGGGATTTCCTCACCCTTCCAGCGTTCCATCCCAGCCAACATGGAAAGGAACCTTTCTGATTCCTGATCATCATTCAGACATGGATGAGACAAGGCATTCCAGTATGCAGGACAACGTTTAGACTCACGGAGCACATGTTTAATCACATTTGTCCCAATTATTAGCTCGTCTAGTTGGCCTTGGACAACTAGCGTAGGCACAATGATCTTGCAGCCATAAACTTCCATCTCAATATCATAAGCAGATTTAGGCTTCACTCGAGTACCACCACACCCTATCAGGACTGCATCAAAATTGGATCTATTCTCTTTTGTCAACACACCAGCATCGAGGAGTTTGGCCTCTGCTTTTTCACTCATCGTACAGGCCATTGACCCACTATCAAGCATTCCGCCAAGAGTCAACTTGCCCTCCACGATGACTGGTGTGTAAAACAAACTAGAACTACTGCTAATTATGTTTGTGTTCTGTACAATTACATTTTCTGTCAACTCACCAAAATCTACACTCACCGCATCTGCAGCTTCAGCACAGGCAACATTCTCATGGGAGTCATCATCTAGACCCGCACATCCCCCCACCATATACGGGTCTATAAGTTTCCCCCACTCTGGTTGCGCCGAGCTGACACCCTGCGTGGACATACATTCTGTGAGTGACCTGGTGAAAAACAAGAGAAGCAAAGCCTATCTCTAAAGCAATGAGTTTTGGTGGTGTGCGTGTTAGCCTTACAAACATCACATTGTACACTACCTTGCCTATAAACTACATTTTGAGGGCTCGGGACTCTAGAATTTTGTGCCACCTTTTCTAGCACTTGTTCAAGCATACTCATCATCCGACTGAAGATCTCACTATCAGGCTTCTGCACGTTTTGTTTCGTGTAGATGACTGGTTCAATACACTGAGCCTCAGACAAACTACTCGGAACAGCTGGAGGAACATTAGACAGGTCTGTTTGAATGTTAGACTGACAATAATCAGTTGTCTTTTGTGGGTCAGTGCAATGTATAGAAGCGACAGTGTATCGAGGACGAGGATTAAGATTGCTCAGAGGAGTTCTTTTTTCTCTTTGATAGTCATCCAACCTTCGTTGAATGTCCCTCGCATTCCACTCATCAATTGGTTTGCATTTAAAAAGACACAACAATTCAGGGTCGGGGCAATGTTTCACAAACATGCGCGTCACTTCCATGCTAATGTCATCCATAAATCTACCCTGTCTACGCAATCCTTCTTCAGCCAAATCCGCTGATTTGTTAAGCCTGATCCAGTAATCGACTGGATTTTCTCTTGGTTCTGGGTACGTCGAATAAAAATCAGCTAAGGGCAGACAAGAAGCTGCATCACTGAAATATCTCTGCAGAATTGAATAGATAATGTCAGGGTTGCGTGCGGCATTTAGAGAAGTATCACTCCTCAATCCAATTTTCACAATGTCCCTAGCTTTGCCCATCAGCCTTGACATTATCTCATCAGCTTGGTCAGATATTGGACACTTTTGTTTGATTAACTGTGATTTTGTCAAATCAATCCAGTCACGGACAGAATATTTGTCCGAACCATCACCTTTAAACATTACTGGTTCTCTTTCTGCTTTTACGTGCACAGTGACTTGAGGCACATCTTGTCTGACACTGTCGACATCCGGGTCTTTGCTGTTATGTAAGGCGCAATTGGAATTAACAACCCCAGTCTCAGCAAGCCGTGCCATGATCGAATCGCCTATTTGAGCCCCAAGTCGACCCATCATGTCTGTTATTTGCTGCAAAGTTTGGTCAGTATTATCAGCTTTTGGAGTTGAAACAAAAGGACCATGCCCCGGAAAATGTCCCACTGTTTGGTTTCTTAAGCTGTGCCCACGACCAACACCTATAGTGTTATCGCGCACTGTTTGTACATGCTCAGTACCAGGGAATGACTCATTACGCAAAGTAACATCATTGTATACCCCAGTAAGCAAAGCACCCCTCCCTCTGGGAACAAATGGGCTTGTTGCATCAAAATCAGAAGGAAATTTTTCGGCCATAATTGAATGTAAGGAATAATAATAACACAATTATATATATATATAAAGAAAAAAAATAGTGTTCTGAGTCCAAAGTACAATTTTACCCTAAATTCAAGGATGTAGATGGCCTGAAAGAAAAGAAAAAAATGAAAAAGTGAAAAATATATATATATATGTAACCAAATGACCAACCAGTCAACAGTCAGTTTTGGAAATAGTGATGAAAACACAGCATTCTCCAAAGTTCAGCAATCATGTGACGATCTTCAGGGTTCAGCAAACATGCGAAGATCTTCAGAGTTCATCAATCACGCAACAGTCTTCAAAGATCAGCAATCACACAGCGATCCTCAAATTTCAGCAACCACGCGGCGATCTGCGTTGAGCGGATCCTCGCGATGCCACAGGTCACGGCACCAGTGTAACGCTTCTCTTCCTGAAGACGCAAATCACTCAGGCGGACACAGAGAACTGCGTTCTGCGTTGTTTATTCTGTAACAGAAATATACATCCTCTGGCAACAGTATGCATTTAAACATGCATCGCCTTTCTGCATTCAGCAACCATTTTCTGCTGTGTTGCCACATAAAGTCATTTTAACAAAACATTATTTATTTACAAAAGTTCAACATACCTGTAACAGAAATATACATCCTCTGGCAACAGTATGCATTTAAACATGCATCTAAAAAAACCAAACAAATAGTAAGAAATCACCCCTGCACATATTAATGTCATCATTCCAGCTACACATAGCATGAGCAAATTAAACCACACAAAGTTTGTCACACACGGCAATCACTTGACAGATTTGATCTAAAACATCACTTAATGTTCATATTGGACTTGTATGTGTTATTAATATGTGTTAAAATACAAAATTTGTCACATTTAGCTGGAGCACATTTTACCTACCGCCTTTCTGCATTCAGCAACCATTTTCTGCTGTAGGCGGGGCTTTGCAGGTGAAAGGTGAAAGAAACAATTACACACTGTTGCCACAAGAGGTCTCTCAACAGCCACAAAATAAACAAAATAACCCATTTTGGTGAAAGACAATTAAACATTATTTTAACCCTGTTACATTCGGATAGTCGGTAGCCGGGGTTTCATTATAACGTAAATCAAATTTTTCATCAATCAAAGTTCACAAAAAAACGTATTTGTTAGAGCAGCTGATTGTAGTATTGGTAACCTAGTAACCAACAGTAAACAAGGCAAGCATAATGGAGACCACTGATTGGTCACCTGGCTGTAATGTTCAAGTTTATATGGTTTTACTCAAGATTATAGCTGTGTCTCATTTCAGAGGCTGCATCCTCAGAAGGATGCAGACTTCAGAGGTGAGTTCTCGGAAGTCCAGACATACCGAACTGAGCGTTTTGAAATAAGACGATCTAGCCTACAGAGGACAGATCTCATCACCTAGCAACGGTAACAGCTACTGTTAATAAGCTGTAATCAAATTTGTAATGACTTTTTAAGTGATTTTAAAACTTATTGTATGCAATCTAAAGGCGAAACAAGGTTTAAAAAAAGCTGTAAATATAATTCCTTTGATCCACACATGTACACATGAACATGTACTCTTTCGTAAGACATGTCATTCTCTTTTTGTTCTTTAACATGTTTACATATTCACGTAAAATAAACTTATTTCTAACATTTAAACCTGAGTTTTCTTTTAAAAACGTGCTGCTTTTATCAGCGCAATGAATCTTGGGACATTCGAGGCCCTGAAGGATCCACCAGTTGTGTCCTTTATTATCTGGAAAATGAAGGACGCATTTTGAGGCGGCATTTGAAGGAGCCTGCGAATTTTTTTGAAATGAGACAACCTTCATCACGTCGCGATAATGCAGCACACTTCGAATGCATCCTTTAGAGGATGCCGCCTCTGAAATGAGACACAGCTAGTGTATTTCTATCTCCTATTATTTGCAGTAACCCTTTTTGACAAGCACAAAACCACCTCAAGCGAGTGTAAAAAGAAATAATAAAAAAAAAAACGTATTCTTTGAAATTTGACTTTTTTTGTTTTTTTATTCACCAAGTTTATTTACACAACATCGGCCTTTTAGGGGGACTTTTGAAGTGCAAATATTATTTTTGAAAGTCATACTGTTATTGTCTGCATTCTTGTCAAAATGGTGAAGTCATTTGCTTACCTTTGTGCTTAAAGGGGGTACAGCCTTTGGGGCCCACCGTTACCCATAAAAACTTATTTTATTTGTTTAGCTATGTGCTAGTCAGATACTATTAGCCGCATTTCCACTGTCAGCCCAGTGCACGCTAGAGTTATAAATAGAGCAGCCATGGTTAATAGCCTCTAACTGTGAATTTCAAAGGCATAATTAATGAATCTGTGCAAACTGAAATTCATCATTATTTCACAAACTCATAATGAGTTGTCTACTTTTGTTAACTCTAAACAGTTTAACGAAGGATCTTAAAAGAGCACGGTTTTGTGTTTGTTAGTAGTATTGTCATAGTATTGTGTTTGCTATTGAAGTATTGTCATAGCTTAATATATTAGGTTAATCTTATTACATTTTATTGTTTTAAAAACTTTGTATATAATTATTTTGAACGCAAGAGAAACACTTTTAAGTTGTTGTCCTGAAAACACAGCATGAGATTTAGGCATAGACATTGTATAATAGATAGCTAGACACCTCATTGTCCGCTTCGGTCGGTTGCGATACGTCAAACCGGCCACCATCTTAATTCCGTCATCAGAGCGCTATAAACAGACGCAACTGAACAGAGGAGCTGCTGTTTTCTTGGATATAGAATACAATAACGCTTCTATTTATTAACTGATTAAAATTTTATGGGGTGAAAAAAAACTCTACTTACCTAGAAGAAAGCTCAAACTTGTAATCTAAACTAACCGGCCACTTTATTAGGTACACCTTACTAGTACCGGGTTGGACCCCTTTTTGCCTTCAGAACTGCTTTAGTCCTTCTGGCATAGATTCACCATAGATCCATGCTTTCATGTTGCTGACGCCAAATTCTGACCCTACCATCCGAATGTCGCAGCAGAAATCGAGATTCTTCAGACCAGGCAACGTTTTTCCAATCTTCTATTGTCCAATTTTGGTGAGCCTGTGCAAATTGTAGCCTCGGTTTCCTGTTCTTAGCTGACAGGAGTGGCACCCGGTGTGATCTTCTGCTGCTGTAGCCCATCTGCCTCAAGGTTGGACGTGTTGTGCATTCAGAGATGCTCTTCTGCATACCTCAGTTGCAACGTGAGGTTAGTTGAGTTTCTGTGGCCTTTCAATCAGTTGAACCAGTCTCGCCATTTTCCTCTGACCTCAGACTTCAACAAGGCATTTGCGCCCACAATACTGCCACTCACTGGATATTTTCTCTTTTTCTGACCATTCTCTGTAAACCCTAGAGATGGTTGTGCGTGAAAGTCCCAGTACATCATCAGTTTCTGAAATACTCAGACGAGCCTGTCTAGCACCAACAACCATGCCACGTTCAAAGTCACTCAAATTTATTTTTTCTCCCCATTCTGATGCTCTGTTTGAACTACAGCAGATCGTCTTGACCATGTCTATATGTCTACATGCATTGAGTTGCTGCCATGGGATTGGCTGATTAGAAATATGCGTTAACAAGCAGTTGAACAGGTGTACCTAATAAAGTGGCCGTTGCGTGTATATGTTATGGTATAAAGAAAGATGTATTATCAATAAAATTATCTCCTGTATCAAAGTAGAGCTGGAATCCTTTATTTTTTTTTTTCTTACAGTTTTATAGCAGTTAACAAAAACCGTTCATAAAATGAAATGATTCACACATTATAATAATATTATAATAATGTGTAATTATTAATATAATATAATAATATATAATAACATTATATTAACATTCTATTCAATAATGCACAATCAATTCAGAAAATATGAAAAGATTAATTAATAATAGCAAAAAAATATGAAATAGTATTTTCGTGCTATGTATAATTATACAATTCAGGTAAAACAACTCAGGTATTTTACGCAATCCTAGTTAGACTAGAGATATAACATCAATGCAGTGAACGGATTAAGATGGTGGCAGCATTGACGTACCATTCAATGGCTCTTGAGGTGTCTAGCTATCTATTATAAATGTCTATGGTTTTAGGTACAGTGAATGTAGCCTGGCTATAATGACTCTTTAATGGCTAACATGATGTTGTGTTCAAATGTAGAAACCGATCACGAACCATGATTTGACTAATCAGCTGTGAGCAAAGTGACAAATCTCTGACACAATAAAGGCACTCCCCCAGTTTCTCTTCTAAATTAAAAGTTTTATTTACAAAATACTTCTAAAGATAAAGTCTGATTTTAATGAGGATTATTTCATATAACTATTTTGATAGATGGTAATCATAGGTATTAACCAATCAAGTTTAGTTATGATTTTGCTGCTAAAGGTTGCATTTTTACATACAGCTGCAATTTTTTGCTTTTTTTTTTTCAAAATAGTCAATATTAATATAAATATCAACATATAAATGTTTTAAAAAGAGTTTAGATTTGAGTTGCAGCATTCAAAAACCCAGCTACTCGCTTCAGCTGGTTTTCCATTAGGGTTTTTCTGATGCCAGCGATGAAGGCAGCGAGCCCATTCTTGTGGTTTCTGCCATCCCCCTCTCATCTGTTCATTCTGACTCATTTTAATAGTTCATTCTTCCTCTGTGACTCCATAGGTGATTGTGAAGACCACAACAGAGTATCAGCTGAAGGAGAAGAAGAGGAAGCTGTATGTGCCCAGCATCAAGAAGCTGAACATAAACCTTTATGATGAGATGTCTGAGAAGCTCAAGGTAAAAAATAAAAAGTGTTACATCATTCTTATACAGTTATGTCTTTTTATGACAGTTATACAGTCAAATACTTGATAGGGATTACAATCCCATTGGTCCTCCCCGTTTGAATTAAAAAAGGCATTTAATGAATAAAGGTATGATGTTATGATAAATGATAATGTTAAAGTTAGTATATATGGTACAGCAGATTTGAGTCAACAGTTAATACTGCTCATATATAGGGAAACAAGAAACATGGCATACTCTTTGTGAAGTACTCCATAGTTATTTATTTTCCTGTTTGTAATAACCATTTGGACCAGTTCTAATCAAATCTATCCATAGTTTGCCTCAGAGAAAATGTATATTCTCCATATCAAAAATATACCTTTTACAAGCACTACCCACAGTTCTTAGGCTAATGTAATTTAAGTAAAAAAAACAAAAAGTGAGATTAAATAAATGTTTAAGCCACCATGAAACATTAAGATTGCCTTTTTTTCCCTCTATCGTGGAGTACATCTACTTTAAAACAGTCCTGAAATGAGAAAATAAATGTAAGACGGTGCTTGATTTTGTCCTTTAGTGAACAGATTGGAGTTTTTGGAACATGGATGGTGCTAACAAAATGAAAAAAGATTGATGAGTGGATGAAATAAGCAGAAATAACACACTCCTTGATAGCCCCACCCTAAAGGACTAATAGCCCCGCCCTAAATGACTGATAGTCCGCCTTAAATGGCTGACAGCCCCACCCTAAAGAACCGATAGCCCCTCATTAAATGACTGATTGCAACGCCCTAAATTACTAATAGCCCCACCCTAAATGACCGATAGCCCTCCCTAAATAACCAATAGCCCCTCCCTAAATGACTGACAGCCCACCCTAAATCACTGATAGCCCCGCCCTGAATGACTAGTAGCCCAGTCCTAAATTATTAATGACTGGCTGATAGCCACTCCCTAAGTGACTAATGGCCGCGCCCTAAAAGACTGATAGTCCCGCCCTAAATGATTAAAAGCCTGGCCTTAAATGACTGACAGCCACACCCCAAAGAACTGATAACCCCTCATTAAATGACTGATAGACACACCCTAAATGACTGATAGACTCGCTTAAATGATTGTAAGCCCCACACTAAATGACTCATAGCCCCACCCTAAATGGCTGATGGCCCCGCCCTAAAGGCATTCCATGTGACCAGAAGTGAAGAAAAATCTTTGAGGGGGGAGGGAAGGCTATGATATTTGATGCAGAGCACAGATACATCATTTAAAACAAGCACTACTATATTACTATAACAATAAGAGCAAATTTTTATTTAATTCCAACTTTTTATTGTGTGTGTTTTCCAGCTGACTGGGTTGATTATTATAACCTTGGCGTTTCTGGCGTGTCTGCTGCTGTTGGTCATGTATAAAGCGCTGTGGTATGATCAGCTCGGCTGTCCCGAGGGCTTCGTTCTCCAGGTATTCACTAAAGCACACACACACTGGCTCTGTCAATGCTGATAGACAACAGCCTTAGTCTGCTTTACAAACCATTTGTGGTCTTAATTGTAGGTGAGAGTTTACTTATTTATTTTACAACTTGTAGCTTTTATAAAAATTAAGCTGTGGTTGATAGTCTTTTAGACAGACAAACAGATAGATAGATAGATAGATAGATAGATAGATAGATAGATAGATAGATAGATAGATAGATAGATAGATAGATAGATAGATAGATAGATAGATAGATAGATAGATAGATAGATAGATAGATAGATAGATAGATAGATAGATTTTTGCTCAAAATAGATCCTACTTTTAGTGTGAAGGGATCATATTAAAATAGCGGTACGTCATATAAATGATTCTAATATTGATTTCATAGCTTGTGCATTAAGGTTTTGTTTAACCTTGTTATTGGTGCTATGAGAGACTTTGTGTGTCAGTGGTTCTTCATTGGTTGATAGATTACATTATAGTAGCGTAATCTGAAGTTCATTCTAGCACTCCTATTCATACTTCAAAGAATGTAGCTTTTACTAACTCGGAAATTGTCAAACTAAAAGTGGTATTTTCTAGTCCATACGCTCCAAAAAATAAAGCTTCCAAATGGGAGTTTCTTTATTGTTGTCATAAAATAAGGTTGTTGTTTTTTTTTTTGTTTTTTTGTTTTTGTGAATAGTTCATTTTAATAATAATAATAATAATAACTATATCCCTTGGTATGATCTTTTTTTTTATCGTTTTTTAACCACAAAGGTTCTTCCTGACAAACTATCATTTGTAAGATTGTATGCAATTTCAAAAGGAGATGCTCTCACCATTAGTGAGTCAATGAATCATTCATTTAGTGCTTTTGTTCGAAATCAGTGACTCATTGAGAGAAAGTGACTTCTCATGAGTGAGTCATTGTATTATTCACTCAACTGTTTGGTTCAAAAAAGTGTTTCATTCAAAAACGAATGACTTTGTCTGTCTGTCTGTCTATCCATCCATCCATATATCCATCCATCATCCATCCATCCACCCACCCACCCACCCATCAATCTGAATCCATCCATTCCAATCCTTCCATTCCAATCCATCCATCCATCTGTCCTAATCCAATCAATCTCAATCCAATCCATCCATCCCAATCCATCCATCCCAATCCATCTATCCCAATGCAATCCATCCCAATCCATCCCAATCCAATCCATCCATCCCAGTCCCCTTCAATCTAATCTAATCTATATGTAAATAGTGTGATTTCACAAAGTAGTACATGTTCCTGGATCAACATTCCAATCAGCCAATCAGAATTAAGAGATGTTTATAGTTTACAGTTAGGGTAATGTACCTCTATAAATGTTATCGAACTATTATTCCTCTGTGTTTTTGAAAATCATTTACAGTTAGGGTTGGGTTTAGGGTTAGGGAATTGGTATGGATTAAAATGTTGAACAAAAAAGACTATCTAGGATCAACAGAGATGTTAATCCTGGATCACATCTTTAAAAAATCCCACCAATATTTTATTCCTTTATTTATTTTGTTTGTTTGTTGCTATTTGTACCGGGATGCTGTTTAAAGCTAAGCATGTTTCATTCTAGCATCAGATGCACAGCTTTTCAAAGTATATGTGTTCTGTATACAGAACCTAAAATCTGACTTTCAGCTTTATCCACCTATAATAGACTCCATTTAGTCAGCTTATTAGGATTTGAAGCAGATTAATGAAGCACTAACCGCATGTTTTGTTCTTTGTGATATTCGTTTAACGCATTGCTTTGTTTCCGGCTCATCAAAGCCGAGCTAGAGCTTTTCAGCCCATATAGAATATATCTGAAGCTGTGCGTTAGCTTTGGCGGAGTGTGAGAATGTCTTTAATTAGTGTTAACCGTGACTAAACTGTGATTAGGCCTGCAGGGGTTTCCACCTCTCCCTCTTTGATGCCGAGACCACTGGTGTAATTAGCGTGCCACACTAATGTAGCGTTGCTAACTTGAAGAGCGGGAAAATTGCCTCTTGTTAAGAAGGAATGAGGTTTATGGAGGTTCTGGCATGTTGACGTCTCTTGAATGACATCTTTCCCTCACAAAACACTGTATTTTCTATTAGTTTAATTTTTTGAAATGACTGACTGTCAGCACGCTTTGCTCAGCTGTCACTTGAAGCATTTACAAGCATCTGTTTTACAAGTCAGGAATATAATAAGCCTTTTAATGTTTGCGTACCATTGAAAATTATAGTTTATTACTGCTCTCTAGGGTGTGGAGATGGTTCAAGTTGTAGGGGGAGTGATTTTTTTTTTTTTTTTTTAATCAGAATTTGTATTTTACAAGTTGTAATTTTGTATTAAATATGTATAGAATAATTTCAGCATGACTTTAAACTTTGATATGTTTCATTTGTAAAGAATGCTTGTTTTCTGTACACTGTAAAACCCAATAAGTTAAGGTGACTCAAACCATTTGAGAAAACCCATTGCAACAAATTGTTTAAGTTCAGTAATAAATACTGTGAACTTAATCCATTTGAGTAAACAAAGCAATTAGAGCACAGTAAAACCCGATAAATGGAGAACTCAGACCAACTGAGAACTGTAAAACCAAATAAGTTTAGGCAATTCAAACCATTTAAGGAAACCAATTGATACAAACCATTTGAGAAAAAAACAACAACAAATATATATGAGTACTGTGAACTTACTCCATTTAAGTTGAAGTAATGAGGCATTTAATTAACTCCTTACCTTCAACACTGAGTTCAAAACTCTTTTCAAATGAGGAGAATTAACTTTCAGTACTTTTTGAGTTAACTACACTCATTTCATTTGATAAATTTGACTGTTGGGTTTTACAGTGTATGATAACTCAGAATGGCTCATTCACTGTAAAAAAAAATTGTCCCAACACAGTTCGAATAAGTTAACTTAATCGTTTTTTTAAATTTATGTAGATTGAACATAAAACAATTAGGTTGTCCCCAAAAAACTTAACATCTGTGTTTTCTAAACTCATTTGAAATCGGTAGTTTGAACAAGTAGGAAAAGTCATTTTTGGGGGGTGTATGATAACACCAAGAGGAGACAAAATTTAATGAAATGGGCAAAAGTATTTTAAAAAAGCTAATGTGTTTATTCATTTTTTGTTTTCTCCTTTCCCCAATATTTAGTTCTCAATACTAGCTATTTACCTGTTGTCATTTCGTTTGTATAAATCTATTTGGATAAGTTAATACAATAAAAAGACAACTAAATTAATGTGTTGATATGATTTTGTTTTTATGAAATATTATTTAAATATATATATATATATATATATAACTTATTAAACATAAAATTGTAAAAATTATTAATGTATTTATTTTAGAATTAGGATTAATATTATATCTCATTTAGTTAGATTAGGCTTTATTGCGTTGTTTCATTATTTTAGTGTTCTGTGTTACCATAGTGGTGTCTTGTATTTGTGTGCATGACATTTATTTATATATACGCACTACCTAACAAAAATCTTGTCGCCTATCCAAGTTTTTGGAAAAACAAATAATAACTTGACTTCATTAGGTATCAGAAGTGGCTTATATAAATTACAAAGGCCTCTAGATTACGCTTATTTCACTCGACTGATGGTGTGCAGAGTTGCATCTTCAGGACATACCTGGAAAAAAACAATACTAGATAAAGTTTCTGCCCTTACACAATATTGATTACTGTTTTGCATGCAAGCGGAGGCATTATTTCATGTGCAGTTTGACCCTTCTACCAGTGTTTTACCAACAGGAGCGCATAACTCCATAACATTAACCTTTACATTTGATTTATCACAAAACCTGCCTGACCTTCTCCCTTCTTTCTTAATGCGTTCTCACAAACCCTTTATTTTGCACGCTCTGCTTTTGTCCTCCAGCACAGACACTGCACCCCGTCTGCTCTTGAGATGTACTACCCAGACCAGAGCTCAAGGGGCAGTTTATACACCGCCATGACCCACCTCAATCAGGCCAAGAAGAGCATCCCCGAGCTCAGCCCGCCCTGGATGCCCGTCATGAAGGATGAGACCAACCACCCTGAAAAATAAGACACAAGTATCAGTATTCTAGTTTAAAGGTGAAGTCAATCAGAAAGGTGCAAATGGGGAATTTTGGCGCAAATAACCATTTAGATTTAACTGTGACTGTCTGGGTTTCCACTTTGTCAGCCTGCTGCAATAGAAAGGCTGTCTGAAATCTGCTTCAAACCTGTTTAGATGAACAATGTAGAGTTCATTTGCTCCAAAAAAAATTCATAAATCAAACTTTCATAAATCACGCTTTTTAATCAGAATTTAGTATAAGGTGTCATTGGTTACTGTTAGTTGATTAACATGATCTATTAATGAACAATACTTGTACGGCATTTATTAATAGTTCTGCATTTACTAATGCATCATTAAAATATAAAGTTGTGCTTGTTAATATTAGTTAATTCACTACAAGTTAAAGTAACAACGGATGACTGCATTTTCAACGGTGACTAAATACTATACTACGGATGGATGGATGGATAGATAGATAGATAGATAGATAGATAGATAGATAGATAGATAGATAGATAGATAGATAGATAGATAGATAGATAGATAGATAGATAGATAGATAGATAGATAGATAGATAGATAAATAGATAGATAGATAGATAGATGTTTTTATACATAATTTTTACCATTTAGTCATCAAACATTGGTCATTTTTGAATGAAATATTGTTTATGAACCAAACGGTTGAATAATTAATTGACTATGAATGGATGGATAGATATTTTTATGCATTTTTCATTTTTAAAATAATTATAAATATATCCCTTGGTATGATGAGCATGTTTTCATTTTAAAGAACCTGTTGTATACAGTTAAAGGTTCTTGCTGACACCATTGATCCTATTGTAGAACTGTTATTTATAAGATTGTATCTGATTTGATCTTATCAATTAATCTGTGATTGTGTCTAATTTGTCGATGAATCATTCATTCTGTTCATTTGTTCAAAATCAGACTCATTGAGGGATGAAAAAGTGACTTCTCATGAGTGAGTCATTGTATTATTCACTCAACCATTTGGTTCAAACGCAGTATTTAAATCAGAAACGAACAACTTTTGATGACTAAATGGTAAAAATAATGTATAAACTCTATCTATCTATCTATCTATCTATCTATCTATCTATCTATCTATCTATCTATCTATCTATCTATCTATCTATCTATCTATCTATCTATCTATCTATCTATCTGTCTATCTATCTATCTATCTATCTATCTATCTATCTATCTATCTATATACAATAAATGTATTGTTCATTATTTATTCACATCTGTAAATACATTAACTAATGAAACCTTATTGAAAAGTATTACACAAGTATCATAAAGTAATTTTTAATGTGCACTTAATTATAAGAAATATGATTTCTAAAAAAATACAGCAGTTTTACCTATTTTTCCTCAAATGAACTCTTCAAATAGGATCACAATCTGGTTTTAAATGTCACTACTGAACGCTGCTTTTTTCTTCCAATGCCATTATTGTGGCATTGTAGGTTTAGGTCATGCCACTTGTAATTCTGCGACGTTAGTTCTCGCTTATTTTGTCATTTAGCTTAGTGTAATGAAGTGCGCATTGGCTGCGAATCCTGCTCTAATGAACTGAGAAACGAGTACATTAGCAGGAGATAGTGTTTCTTAAAACTCTGTAAATCAACGCCAACTGCTGATTGTTGTCGTAAAGCTGCGTGTCTGTTATTTAAGGGAGGAAATGATGGGAGTTTTTTGTTTGTTTGTATTTGTACATTTTGGTAAATGAGGAAAATCAATCGCAAGGATGAAAAGATTGGTGCAAGTGAGACGGTTTTATACACGCCTGCATGCTTAACGTATCCAGAAAATCATCGGGTTTGATTTTAAGAGATAGTTCAACCAAAACTGAAAGTTCTGTCATCATTTACTCACGTTTTACTTATTCCAAACCTGCTTGACTTTGTTAAACACAAAAGAAGATATACTGAAGAAAGCTGAAAGTGTACTATTTGTTTTTCTCCTATGACAAGTCAATAATGGTGACACATTTTCAGCTTTCTTCAAAGTATCATCTTTTGTGATGTTCAACAGAATAAAGAAACTCCTAAAAGTTTTAAGACCACTTGAGGAGAGTAAATAATGAGTAAATTAAATTTTTTTAGTTGAACTATCCCTTTTAAGTGATACTAATTGAATGTAAACTTAGGTCTAACATTAAATAAAAAGATAATTGTGTGTGTTTGTTTGTGTGCTGACGTATTTACACACCGAGCACCAGCAGCCATTTAAATGTTTAATTAATGTTGTGAATATTTTTTTTTTTTTTTTTGCAAAAAATCTCAAGAATGTGATGACTTCATGAAGGTTTTTCTTTTTAAATGACTCTTAGCTGAATGTATGACCCTAAAAAGGCAGATCGAACCACATTCTGTTATCATTGTGCTTTATCTATATGGTGATGTGTATTTCCTAATAATGTGTTATTTATTTCTGCATTCCTGTTGTTGATGTGACTGGTGCTGGATGGATGAACTGAAGTGCAGCAGGTGAAATCATAAACCTTGCAGTATTGCTCATTTGTGTGTGCGTGTGTGTGTCAGACGGATATTCATCCAGAATAAAGGGTTCAGTATTCACCAGTGCTGTGGTTTATTCAATTCAAGTTTACTTGTATAGCGCTTTACACGATAATTACTGTTCAAAGTAGCTTTACAAAAGGTGCACATTAATGCATTACACTCAAAATCGGAAAAATTAAGGTTATTTCTTTAGCATTTTATCAGTGCATGAGACATCTGAATATCATACTGTAAATACACCCACACATAGGTCTGTTTTGACCTGGAACAGATGCTTCAATGGGGTAAAGAAAGGGTTTTTTTTTATTCAGATTTTTATCCATCTATCTATATTTATTTATTAAAGTATTTATCTATTTTATGTTCATCCATTCATTTTCTTGTCGGCATATTCCCTTTATTAATACCGGGTCGCCACTGCGGAATGAACCGCTAACTTATCCAGTACATTTTACGCAGTTTTGTGCAATGTTTTACCCCTGGGAGACATTCACACACACTCATACACTACAACTACACCCAATACACCTGTACCGCATGTCTTTGGACTGTGGGGGAAACCGGAGCACCCAGAGGAAACCCCCATGCAGATATTAGCCTATCATAAATGTGCATATAGGTTCCATATATGCGCATATGGGTTTTTTCCATGTGGGAGGGGTGGGCAAATGTATATTTTTATAGGCTATTATCTATTATTTTAATTATTAACATTATTATTTAAAATACAGATCAGGGCGAGCTATTTCTCAGTATATAGACTGACCATACATCTCTTTGTCATGTCCTTCAGGGGGGATAAAGCGTTAATAAGGGGAGTTATCCCCAACCCCCTCGTAATTCGCACCCTGTCGTTGTAATAAACACAATCTCGATCGTTTAAATTGACAATATAGACAATTCGCATATGAAACGTCAAGAAAGAAAGAGAATGAAAGCGCACGGCATACGCCATTTATCCTGACCGTCTCCAGTGTAATTAATACTTACATATTTTTCAGTCCCCGTCAAGCAGGTGCCGAAGCTAAGTGTTAAAAAGTAATTATTGGTGGACTGCATAGTCAGCACACAGCAGGTGTTGCCAGGGCAAGAGACGATCATTTTACTGAAGGTGTAGCGCTTCTGTCTGCGTGTGTGTGTGTGTGCGTGTCTCAGTAGGATCTCCTCAATACTGGCGCCAGCAGAGAATGCCTTTCATTAGTTTCATTACAGACTCTCACTGTACCTCTCTCTCTCACACACACACACACATATACACACACAGACGAATTAAATGAAGTGTCAAAACACTCGAGTGAGACTGACAGTGAGCCGGTGGACTGTCTGAACTAATGTTCTGCTGAGGCAATCAGGAAATACACCAGCGGTCAAAATACAGTCAAGCATTTCGACTGTTTTCACTACTTTTAACGTCAGGTAAACTATTTAAAAAGTACAAGGGAGACATTGGAACAACATACATTTACTACTTAAATTGTGCTGCTTGTTGTTGGAAAGTATGTTATAACTATATACCGTTGTTGCTTAAGATATCCTTGTGTTGCTTCACGCGGGGAGTAACGTTAGGCTAAATATAACGAGCTTAATTTCTTTGACTTGATGAAAATACGACTTTATTTACGTTATACTTGATTTGACTGTATCGGTGCTGTTATTAAAGCATAACCGTCCGTGGACTATTGTATTACACGACTCAGAAAGTCTCACTGTAAAGACTCGCCGTTTTCTCTAAAAGAGAATATACAGCGACACCTACAGGTCTGTCTGCAAATGACTTCAGTAACTGCATATTGCTTAACAGTGGAAGAACATGTTCATAGTGTTTACTGTATTTTTTATTCTATAGAAAAATTGTTTCATTTACTTTGGCTGAATTTAATACAGTTTTACATCTTTATATAATTGTTTAGGGTCAATATTATTAGATTTTTTATTGGCTATATAACAAACCACTTGTCCAGAGACTTAACCTCGTTAGGCCTCTAAATTTGTTACTAGACATTATTTATTACATAAATGATTAAAAAATATGATTAAAAATGATTTATTAATTATTAAAAATATGATGTTGATATTTGGAAAAGACATAACCTTTCATACGAGGGCTAATATTTTGGCCTTCGGCTGTAAATTCATTTCTGTAGCACTAGATTAGCAGACGTTCAGTGTTTTTGTTGGGATTTAATTTAACAGATTAGTTAAGTTTATCTTGCAGCTGACATCCTTTTTGGTTTAGTTTTTTTACAAACATTTAATTTTTGTTTCGTTGTGTTTTACTTTGACTCTTTTTTTTAGTTTAGTTTAGCGTTTCTTAAATCTTTGTGTTGCAGACATTTGCTGTTTTGTGGTACTTTGGCTTTGTTTGTTTTTCTTGTTTTTGTAGCTGGGATTGTGTTTGTTCTGTTTTGTAGCATAGTATTATCAGATTCTGTGTTTGTTTGTTTTTTGTTTGTGTTGTTGTTCTTGTTGAAGTCTTACAACTTTTGTTGCGTTGACCAAGTTTCTTCAGTTAGGCTTTTCACTTGTGCACTGCAAGCTCTTCCAGCACTGTATTTGCTGACATTGCATGTTTTATGTAGATTTACCATTTCTTCAATTAAGTTCTGAAGCACATTATTAGCAAAGTTTGTTTTGCTTTTGTTGTTTTGATCTAACTGTGGGTTAAGTTTAATACTTCACTTCATGGATTATCTAAAATAGTCTTAACTAGTAATAATACACTTAGATCAAACATTCTTCCATATCACCTATATGTTAATGGCCAAGCATATGTTTCCTTTTAAACTAAGTTTTGTTTTGTTTTGTTTTTTGTTTGTTTTGGTTTTTGTACTTGAATATCACACTGTTTGTTTTGTTTTACAGGAGTAGACACTATACTTGCTTATTTGCTAGTTTGTTTGATTTTGTTTGTTCTTGTTTTGGTTTGTTTCGATTTGTTTTTACATGAAAACTTTTTGTTTTTACGGAAATATAAGCACACTTTGTTTGCTTGTTTGTTTTATTTTGTTTTCTTTTGGTTTGTTTTGTCTTTGCAGGATTATAAATAGACACTTTGTTTTTGTTTATTTGTTTTTGTTTTTTATGTTTGTTTGTTTTTTATTCTTAAAGGAATATTATGCGTCGGACAGTGACAGTAGCAGACAGTTTGTTTGTTTGTTTGTTTGTTTGTTTCATTTAGATTTTTTTATAGTTTTGTTTTACAGGAATATATGCAGACACTGTTTGCTTGTTTGTTTGTTTTTGTTTGTTCTTGTTTTGGTTTGTTTTTACATGAATATCAACACACTGTTTGTTTGCTTTGTTTTGTTTTTACAGGAATGCATGCTTTTGGTTTGTTTTGGTTTATTTTTACATGATTATCAACACACTGTTTGTTTGCTTTGTTTTTACAGGAATATAAGCAGACAGTTTGATTGTTTGTTTGTTTGCTTGCTTGCTTGCTTTATTTAGTTTTCTTTTGGTTTTTGATTTGTTTTGTTTTTTCTTTGCAGGATTATTGGCAGACACCTTGTTTGTCTTGTTTATTTGTTTTTGTTTTGTTTTTAAAGGAATATTAGCAGACAATTTGTTTGTTTTATTTGTTTTTGTATGTTCTATCTTTGTATTTGCTTTGCTTGTTTTATTTTTAAAGGAATATTAGAAGACACTTTGTTTGTTTTGTTAATTTGTTTTTGTTAGTTGTATCTTTGTATTTGTCTTGCTTGTTTTTTTTAAGAATATTAGCTAACTGTTTTTTGTTTGTTTGTTTGTTTGTTTGTTTGTATTTTGGTTTGTTTTTTGCAAGAATATCAGCAGACTTTGTGTTTGTTTATTTGTTTTTGTTTGATTTGATTTGTTTTTAAAGGAATATAAGCAGACACCATTTGTTTGTTTACTTTTTTATTGCTTTGATCATGACAGTTTCTTCAGTTAGGCTTTTTCTGTGCACTGCATTGCTAACATCACATCTTATTTATTCCATTTTTACCATTTCTTCAATTAAATTTATATGCCGAAGCTTGTTTTGCTTTTGCTGCTTTGTTTTGACCCAATCATAGGTACATTTCAATATCTCACAGTAATTGTCTAAATACGGTATATACACTGTTATTTTTTTCTTGCTTCCTTCTTTTACAGGCAGACAACACAAAAATACTGAATAAATATGAATACTAAGCGATACAAAAAATTGCAAGACAAGTGGAATAAGTGTAACTAATTACATAACAACACACTAATTACCATTAAGTGTATATAAATGCACTTGTGTATGCTGTGTGCAGCCTCTATGATTTACTGCGGCTATTAAAAAGTCCCTAAATTGAGAAGTGTTGACAGCCTCTGGTTTTTCGTTGACTTTCTGCTTCTATAAATGTTCAAAAAGCGTGCTCTTGTTTTAGCGCTACAACAGGGAGTTTATTGCTGTAACACAAGAACCTCCTGACCCTTACAGGCCAAAAAAGAAAGTAGGAGAAAAAAAAAACATTTCATTCGTCATTCACTAAAACCAGTCCTCTGCTGTTTCGAGTCCAGGCCGAATTACAGTCCTAAAGGGATCGATGCGAAATCAAGTGACTTACAGCTGTCAGTATAGCAGTTATTGTACAGCATGCACTCTGTGTTTTTACTGAATGTAGGATCTGTTTTGAATGACTGTCTGAATGAATGTCTTGAGCTGCTCCGGGGCAGCGTTTAGTCTGTGATTTATTCGTTTAGAAACAGCTTCGGTTTCCAGAACTCTGCAGTTTTGCAGCAATTTATGCTCCAGCGAGGGAGAAAAGCCGCAGAAACAAATATTTGAGCATGCTTCTTAATGAAATGACTGTATTTTTATGCATTATATTGAGTTATGAGTTCGTTTAAACAAAGGCTGGTTGCACAGGATAATAATTTAGGATCCTTATATTAAGCTGCAGACTTACTGCCCTTTAAAGAGTTAAAAAATGCTGTAATTGTGCAGCCATCTAATAATGGTCTTTGTCTGATCTTTAGTTTATGATGCTTGTGTTTAATTTGTATTTACACAGAAGTCAAAAGTTTGAAGTAATTATATATTTTTTATGTCTCTGAAGTTTTGTTCAGCAAAATCACATGTATTTGATTTTAGACTACAATAAAAATGAAATGGTTTAATATAATTAAATTTATTTGTAATGTGATTAATTATAAAGTATTTTATTATTATTATTTTAATTTTAGAATGAAAATAGTTTATGCTACTTCATATTTTATATTTTACACTTAGTTTCATGTTTGTTATTTTTTATTATTATTATTATTATTATTAATGTTGTTATTTTTATGCGGAAAACTGTTTTTGCTAATTGCTATTTTATATTCATATTTTAGATTTATATTCATTATTATTACTAGTTTTATATGCTGAAAACAGGTTTTGCAACTTCATATTTTATATTTGTAATTTATTGCATTTATTTATTAATGCTATATTATTTGTTAATGCTGAAACCCATTTTTTGAAACTTCATATTTAATATTTAATATTTTGTGTTGCATTTTTTAATTTTATTTATATTATTATTATTGTTATTATTGTTGTTGTTATTTATGCAAAAAAAACTGCAAATTTATTTTTATTTTTATAATTTAGATTTAATATTTTATTTTATTATGACTATTATTTTTCATTAGTTATGCTGTAAGCTGTTTTTGTAAATTTATATTTCATATTTGGTTTCATATTTGTAATTTATAATTTATTATTATTATGATTATTATTTTTATTATTATTATTATTATTAATATTGTTTTTATGCTGAAAAAAGTTTTTACAAATTATTTTTTTTATCTATTTTGGTTAAATTTTTTATATATTATTATTTAACATTTATACTTATAATACTAATTTCTTATGCTAAAACGTTGTTTAATATTTCATATTTTTTGTTTCATGCTTGTAATTTATTACATTTATTTATTAGTTTTTTAATGCTAAAACTCATTTATTAAACTTCACATTTTAGAATTTTTATATGTTAGATTTCATAATCTTAATTTATTATTATTTCATATTTTGTATTATTGCTATTATTATTATTTAATACATTTAATTTGAATTAAATAATATATTAATATATTTATAATTATTCATGTTGTTATTATTATTATTATTATTATTATGCTGAAAATCATTTCTTTGGCTTAATATTTTACATTATCATAAAAATATATTGATCGGAAATGACAGAAAAGCCATTTGCCCCTAACAAAAAATAAAAAGAATTCAAAGAAATGTTTTTTATGCAATATATCAATCGCAGAATCCTAATTATCAATACATTAAGAGTTTACAACATTATGCCACCTTTAATCAATGATACCTAAATAGACCATTCTGAAGGATGTAAACAAAAACGATGGTCCCAACGTATTTCCCTGTTTTACATTTTTATTTTCTCTAGCTTTTGAGAATCCTAAAAGAGCCACATATTGATAAATAATGTTATGATAGCTGTTTTAACATTAAGTTATGATTGATTTGGCTTTTGTTTCAGTTATAAAATAGTTTGATAACCAGCAGGAAATGTTCACGGGCCGATGGCATGACCACACTTAAATGGTCTATAATCTTTCCTCCCCTGTTTTGATCATCTCCATCATTCTCCTATGACACTTCTACATCACTCCACATTTGTATTGCTAAAACCATCTGATAAATAGACAAATGTAAATGAAATGAATAAAAAGAGTTAAACTCACAATTACTGTGTCGCCTAGAATCGCCGGAGCCACAACCTCATCTTCCTGCTTCACAAAAAGTATCATTTAAAGACCAAATTAGAGGGTTAAAAACTGTTAACGAGTTACAAATGGCTCTGAATGAGGACTCAAACCTGCGTCCCCAATCTCCAATCCACATTTATAGCAATTACACACGTGGAGCAAATTCTTAGACGGGTAAATTAGAGGCAGTCTGGGTCCAGGAATGGTGTGTGTGTGTGTGTATAGTTCTTTTGACTTTGTGAGTAATAGACAGCAGTTTACAGGCCCACAGACAGAGGAAGTTGTTATTGTATTAAAGTCTTAATTGTATGAATATGTGCCTCAGATTCAGTCATTTGTGTGTGCGTGTGAGTGAGTGAGTGTGATGTGATTCAGAAGACTTTTATGGTACTGTTGACCTTTTTTCATTGTAAATATTTGCAGAATGGATGTTGCCCTTTCAAGAATCAAAAGCAGTCGGAGTGATGTGTAATTGTAGTGACTTCGAGAAGCAAACTTGTAGCATCCTTGAGGTATTTGCTTGTAGTTCGTTGTAATCTTTGCTCAATCAAACAAAACAGGCCCTGGTAATCATTGATGTTAATATTCTGTCACCACAAGTATTAGGATCGATTAATTATCTATCTATCTATCTATCTATCTATCTATCTATCTATCTATCTATCTATCTATCTATCTATCTATCTATCTATCTATCTATCTATCTATCTATCTATCTATCTATCTATCTATCTATCTATCTATCTATCTATCTATCTATCTATCTATCTATCTATCTATCTATCTATCTATCTATCTATCTATCTATCTATCTATCTATCTATCTATCTATCTCTCTATCTATCTATCTATCTATCTTTCTATCTGTCTGTCTGCCTGCCTGTCCGTCCATCTGTCCATCCTTCCGTCTGTCCGTCTGTCTGTCTATCTATCCATCTGTTCGTCTATCTATCTATCTATCTATCTATCTATCTATCTATCTATCTATCTATCTATCTATCTATCTATCTATCTATCTATCTATCTATCTATCTATCTATCTATCTATCTATCTATCTATATATCTATCTATCTATCTATCTGTCTGTCTGTCTGTCTCTGTCTGTCTGCCTGCCTGTCTGTCCATCTGTCCATCCTTCCGTCTGTCCGTCTGTCTGTCTGTCTATCTATCCATCTGTTCGTCCGTCTGTCTATCTATCTATCTATCTATCTATCTATCTATCTATCTATCTATCTGTCTGTCTGTCTGTCTGTCTGTCTGTCTGTCTGTCTGTCTGCCTGCCTGCCTGCCTGCCTGCCTGTCTGTCCATCTGTCCATCCCTCCGTCTGTCCGTCTGTCTGTCTGTCTGTCTATCTATCCATCTGTTCGTCTATCTATCTATCTATCTATCTATCTATCTATCTATCTATCTATCTATCTATCTATCTATCTATCTATCTATCTATCTATCTATCTATCTATCTATCTATCTATCTATCTGACTATTTATCTATCTATCTATCTATCTATCTATCTATCTATCTATCTATCTATCTATCTATCTATCTATCTATCTATCTATCTGACTATTTATCTATCTATCTATCTATCTATCTATCTATCTATCTATCTATCTATCTATCTATCTGTCTGTCTGTCTGTCTGTCTGTCTGTCTGTCTGTCTGTCTGTCTGTCTGTCTGTCTGTCTGTCTGTCTGTCTGCCTGCCTGCCTGCCTGTCTGTCCATCTGTCCATCCCTCCGTCTGTCCGTCTGTCTGTTCGTCTATCTATCTATCTATCTATCTATCTATCTATCTATCTATCTATCTATCTATCTATCTATCTATCCATCCATCCATCCATCCATCCATCCATCCATCCATCCATCCATCCATCCATCCATCCATCCATCCATCCATCCATCCATCCATCCATCCATCCATCCATCCATCCATCCATCCATCCATCCATCCATCTATCTATCTATCTATCTATCTATCCATTCACCCATCCATCTGTTCATCCATCCATCCGTCCATCCATTTATCTGTCCTTTCATCTGTCTATCTGTTCATCTATCTACCCATCTGTCTGTCTGTCTGTCCATCCGTCCATTCATCTATCCATCCATCCATCCATCCATGCGTCTGTCTGTCTGTCTGTTTGGACAGTATGTGCGTTATGTACGTGCGTACGTGTATGTGAGTGTGTCTGTCTGTTTGTCTGTCTGTCTATCTGTGTAAGCACGATTGTGTGTCTGTGTGTAAGCGCAAGTGAGTGTGTGTGTGTGTGTGTGTGTGTAATGTGATGAGAAATGCTAAGCACTCACTGACAGCTCCATCACTTGTCCTTAATGGGCTGTAATTTGTGAGAGCCTGGTTGTGCAGGGGATGATGGGTAATTAAGGAGGTGAATCCGGCCACCGTGGACGAGTGATGAAAAGCAACATTTTAGCAACTGCTGTATGGGTCACTGTGTTCAGAGGGTCTCCAGGGGTCTGCCAAACACTGATCGCTCTGAGAGTCGCGAAACAAGACGTTGTAATGGACTCAAAGAAAGAGAGGGACACGAAAGGGGAAGCCCAGGCTATCTTTCTGAAAATGTGCTTAATGTACCTTACAGTGTAGATTGTGTCAACGCAGCTCAACATAGAAGTTCTAGTAAATTGAAACGTGTCAGTCCAGTTTTCAGTGTTGAAGTTCAGTTTAGTTAAGTTCTGTGTGGTTTTATTGTCACTGCTGAAAGTCCAAACACTGAAGAGCGAATCCATTGATGAGCAGCTCCACAAGTCCCAAACCAAGCAAGCCAGTGGCGACAGTGCGAGGAACTAAACTCCACCAATTGACAAGTGAAGGAAAAGAAACCTTGAGAGAAACCAGGCTCAGTTAGGCACGATCATTTCTCTTCTGGCCAAACTTCTTGTGCAGAGCTGCAGTCTAGGAGCCGGGGACCGGAGAATGCTGGACGTCCATCTTGGAGAAGCTGCAGGTGTGAGTAGAACACCAGCACATTTTCAGGCTGGCCCACAGGATCAATGCGGAGACTCGTCTGTCACTGGGGTTTTTCAGAAATCAATCTCACGCTCTTCACTCCTCCATAACCACCACAGCCTCTGCTCAGGATACGGGCCAGGTCCAATATTATGGAGACCTCAGGATAAAGAAAACAGACCAACCTAAACGAAGATTCCTTTCAAATTATAATATCATTTGTGAAGTGTTCTTAGCTCTGGTTGCCCTAATCAATGCAGTCAAACAATCTTAAAGAAGGATTTGGATTTCAAAAGCATTTGTGTTTTATGTGTATGCTAATGCAATGCCATTCAAGAGTAAGCACCCCCCATGCCAACAAGCTTGCCCCCCTTTAGTCCGACTAAATTTGGATGCAGATTGCACCAACTATTTTGACTGCAATGCACAATTTGTCCTGTGGTGGCAGTGATGGGAAAATTATTTTTTTGTGCCACAACTGAACCGCCAAAAAGAAGTGAGATCAGCCATCGGTGGCAGACTGTGGAGATGTAGGCATCTCTCGCATGTTCTTGATCTCGCGTGCACACGCTCTTTCCCTGCTTTCGATTGCCATAGACTTTTGTCAGTGTCAGCTTTCCACATTCGTCAAAAGTTATAAAAACATTACTTTCAAAAACATAACTTTCTGTTGGTAAGAACATAACTTTGCTTCAGATTTGTCTTTCAAAACACTCTATTCAGTGCCATGAAAAAGCTTTCTCGTCTGCTTGGGAAACCGAAAATAAAGTGCGGCCCAGGCTTTCGCAGGTGGTCAAATGTAGCCTTTTTATGCATTTATAGTCTCCATTATCGAGAAAAATAATAATAATTAATAATTAAATAATAATTATAAATAATAATTTAATTTAAATAATTTTATAAAAGAATAATTTTAGGGTGATGACTTAAATAAATATGATGACAGACATTCCAAGCTTAATGTTAATATCTCAATAGAAGCTTTGAATGTAAATATGATGCGACAATATGACGTGTTATATGAAAATGGACAGAATGGTAATTCCAGTAGTTACAGAACTCTGGTAGTTCCAACGCAAAATCACGGCAATTCGTAACTTTTTGATTTAGTGGCTAATAATTTGTATGAATTTGTAAGATCTAATTCGTGCAATTTAGTACGATTTGCTCATCACCCAATGACGGTTGAGGTTAGGGGTTGGGTAGGGTGCCACGCCTCCTTTTTAAAATCGTACATTTTCGTACGACTAAACTCTTATGAATTTGTTCGAATTAGCCACTAAACTGCCAAAACGTAAAATACTTACGTTTCCTCGTGAGATCAGGCTGGTAGTTCCAGTGTTCAAGTTGACTTTACTTGAAAAATGTCAGTAAACCTGTTGTTTTATAGCGATTTTTTTTTTACCCCAAGAATTGTGTTGTTAGCTCATTTTAAATAAGTAGTACGGATGAAAAGCAAACATCAATGTTTGAGTGTAATATTGTAAGCAAAAGAGCTCCAACAAAGAACCGAATTACTCAAAATGGCTTAGAATATCACAAGGGAAAGTAAATAGTGACAGAACTACCCCTACTACCCTCAAAAATGTATTTTAGCTGCTTGTTTAAACTTCTTATTTACAATGAGTTGAATCAACATAATTCATTTTTAAAAAAAAAAGTTTAATAACGTTTTTGTTTTTTTTTACTTAAAAAAGAGAGTAAACCTGTTGCCTTATAATGAACTTAAATATGCATAATTATAACACAATTAGTTATCAAATTAACAATTCCAAGTTGCAAGGCTTTATTGAAGTCAGCTAAAGTCAACATTTATTGCAACATGTTTACTTACCTTAAGTCAAAGAAAGTACCAAATAGTTTTTTACAGTGATGCTTTAGCTTATAATGTACATATTATGATCGTCAGCAGTGTTGCTTTGGCGGGTTAATAGAGAACCCTCCCTGTCATTAACCCAAACTACAAACCCCATAATACCCTGCAGTCACACACCAGTTTCAGTTTGCCTTTTGATTACACACAGCTGAAGGACATCATCTCTAATTACATAAAATATATATACACCATTCACACACACATACTGAGTCTTGTTTTACTGTAGTGAACAATTACAAAGTAGCTTTCCTTGTTTTGCCTTGCCGTGTTTTTGACCCTTTGTTTGTTTAAAGTTTATTAATTGTTTGGGCCTGTCTTGACCCTCTTGTCTGTCTCTTTGTTTACAATTTGGGTTATTTTCATATGACTGCCTGCTCCTGTTTTCGAACCCTGTCTTACATCTCCATATTTGCACTGTGACTGAGTTTCTTATTTTGTTAAGCTGCATTAAAAGGTCGATGGTTGCTCAGGGTTTAGGTTGCTCAGGTCGGAGTTTGCATTTTTATTTTTATTTTTTTTTAAACATTGTATGACGAGCAACTTTATGGTTCTTTACAGTTGTTGTTTTTTTTCTCCAATGCATTGACTGACGCTGTCTGTTTATAGCCAATCAGTGCAATAGCAGAAGTGCAGTTACATCAAAACCCCGCCCCTTTCTCACCCTAATTGGAAGTTAGTTTCTGTAAGGTTTAGATGCTCAAAGTTATGGTTGATTCATTTCAGATGTCACTTGCAAGAGGCAAAACAACTGTTTTATTTCTCCCTCATTTACAAGACAAGTTTTGTTCCTGAGCCTCGGACTGCTTTGATGATGCTCATGCATTTTGACCCAATCAGGGACATTCTGGCAGATTAAGGAATTTCTTGGATGTAAGCCTTTGTTTATTTCTTTCTCCGTGACCTCATGTTTTTTATCATCTAGCGAAGCTTGTTTTCATTAGTTCTGTCACTCCGTCATCCGACCCAACTACCAATACATTGTTTTAATGAAAAAAAAGGTTTTGTTTACTCACCCAGATGCTGTTCAAAAAACATGGGCTGTTTGTTTTCCTTTTGGTCATCTTGAAATAGTGGAAATGAAAAAAACATGCTACTTTTCAATACACTTACTGTACACTGTAAAAATCCATTAGTTGACTGTAAATAGAATTATTAAGTAAATGAACTGTGCATCATTTTAAAAAGTCAAACGTTTTTTAAAACTTTAATTTGAAAAAAGTACAAGTTAAAACTTTGATCACTTTTTAAAGGAAAAGTTTACTTGTTGCTTTTAATGCAATGGGTTTATATCCTTTTCACAGTGTAAATCATGCATGATATAAAGATGCCACTTTGCTAATATTTGGGGGGGAATTGTATTTGACATAGAATAATTCATTTATCTGTTGAATTTTAATTTCACTGCTCTCCTTTGATATACAAATAATCCGCTGTTTTTTAGAAAAATAGTGTAATATTGATTATTGTCCGATAGGTGCATTTCTAATCTGATTCTTTCACAAAGCTGTTGTGGGGCTTTACATACAAAGACAAAGTTATTAGCCCACATTTTCATATTTACAGTGTCCTTTAAAGAGTGAGAAAAAGTGTCTTTTATAAAATTTTTAATAGTTTAAATTGATATACTGTCTGGGTTGGTGTTGTATATTACGCTACAAAAAAAATTGTATTAATTGTATTGTATTAAATTGGCAGTACTTTTTCTGTTATTTTACAGATTTATATTATGTTTACAAACATATACTATATATTATTTCTTATACATATTACAAATTTAAGAGGATTGAACATAAAACAATTAAGATTTGTCAAAAAAATATTCAAGAATGGTGTTGTTTCAGCTCATTTTAAATAAGTAGTTTGAATGAACATCATTCATTGTAAAAAACAAAAAAAAAAAATGCTGGGTTCCACACAATTCCTTCATGTGGTCCCAACACAAATCGGTTAAGTTAACTTAATAATTTTTTACAATTTTTTTACAAATGGTTTTTTGTGTGTGTGTGTGTGTGTGTGTAATTTTGTAAGCAAAAGAGCTCCAACAAAGAACCAAATTGGGGATGTCTAGATTTAATCCCGCAGTTTCAGACAAGATTGAAATCAGACGTTACCTCCCGACCAGGACTCATATATATATATATATATACATAATTTTTTTAACACATCTATAGTTATGCAGTGGCACATACCTCTTTCTTGACTTCACACAGAAACAGCAATGCATGTGGCATGACATCACTTTGTTGCAGAGATTAACCAATAGTGGTTGAATGCCGACAAAGAAAACACGTAAGCAGCTTGAAGTGCAAAGCGTGAATATGTCTGATCTAGAGGTATTATAAAGTTGATGGTGACAACATTGCCATAGCAAACTGAGATTTTTAAACTTGGGGTTGCCTGCTGAGTATTTCAAGTTGAGGAGGTGTTTGTTTTTATATTAGATTATTTTTATATTAGCTGTTGCACTAAAGTCCAAAAGTGAAGAATTGATGTTATTTTTTACTTAATTGTTCAAGCTACCTTACAGAAGTGCTTTGTTTGTTAACTGAGTTGTTGAATGTTAAAATAAGGTGAATTAAATAACAAATAAAGAACATCCTAGTGTAACGATCTGACCATCACAGATCGCTGGAGAACATTCACATTGCATAGAACTACAAATCCGCCATTAAATGGACTACAAGAACCAGTCATGCACCACTCACACACCTGGCCTAGATCCCTATGATTGCAGACAGACACAGCTGAAGCTACTCATGAACTGATTACATGGACTATAAAAACAGCACCAGACACACATTGTTGCTGAGTCTTGTTGAACTGTTAAGTGAATATTACGATGCGTTTTCATTGCCTTGCTTTGCCATGTTTTTGACTCTCGCTTTGTTTGGTTTGTTTACATTGTATGCTGCCTGCCTGTTCCTTGACTATAACTCTAGATTGCTTGTATACATCTGTTTGCTCCTTTGTTGACTATTGCTTGCCTGACCATCATGTTAAATAAGACTGCATTTGGATTTGCACCCCTGTTGTCAGTGTCACTTCACTGTTACACCTGGATCTGTTTCTTCACTCTGCTTTATTTATTTTGTTATTATATAAGTACCAGATCGGCTTTCGGTATCGGCAGATACTCAAAATCCGACTACTTGGACTCTGACTCGATGGCAAAAAAACCTGATCGGGACATCCCTAAACCAAATTACACAAAATGACTTGGAATGTCACGAGGGAAAGTAAATAATGACAGAAGTACCCCTACTACACACATAATAATTTTGCTTTCTACTTATTTACAATGAGCTGAATCAACATTATTCTTGAAATTTTGGGGGGATAATTTAATTGTTTTATGTTGAATCCACTTAAATTTGTAAAACTACACTGTAAAAAAATTTGCAATTCTACGGTTTATTTCCGCCAGCGGAAATAAAAAAAATGTAAAATAACGGCTGTTGTGGGCTAGAGAACTTGGGAATATGTTACACCTAGAAGTACTGAGAGTTTCCCATCAGTAATGTACATTAGAGATTTATGTTACATCTGATGTTGATAAACAATGTTTATTTCATGACTTTAATTTCATGCATATTAGCATACTGGTGTTTAGTAGCTTTGTGAATGACACTGAGCACCTTCTATACACTGAAACACTTTTCTGCTTGTAGTAAAAGTTGTTTGTGATGAGCATTGGTCCATTATAACTTTCTCATTACTACATGTGGCGTTGTAACATGTCTATCTGTGTAACAAAAATGTGTAGATGTTAGTTATTCAAAATACATCATATTACATCTATAAATTCATGAAATATGGTAGTTTACTGGAAAAATAAGAAATTACTTTTACGGTTTTATCGTATTTTTTACGGTAAAATACTGCCAACCACAGCTAGTTTTTACAGTAAATTTAACAGATTTATTTTTTACAGTGTACAATGAAAACGAAAATAAAGAGTTTTAAAAAATGAATAAATAAATAACAGCTGTTAAATTACAGAAATATACCGTAAAATAACAGATATTAAATTACAGAAATTTACCAGAAAAATAACATATTAAAAACAGAAATTTACCAGAAAATAACAGATATTAAATTACAGTCATTTACCATAAAATAACATAATAAATTACAGAAATTTACCAGAAAATAACATATTAAATCGCAGAAATTTACCAGAAAATAGCATATTAAATTACAGAAATTTACCAGAAAATAGCATATTAAATTACAGAAATTTACCAGAAAATAACATTTTAAATTACAGAACTTTACCAGAAATTTAAATCAAAGCACACTTCTGGATTTTAATGTCCAATAATTTATGGTATATTTCTGTAATTTAACGACCGTTATTTTACTTTTTGATCAGGCACCCCCTGCCAAATTATTATTATTTTTTTAGAGTGTATTAAGCTAAATAATTGATTTGTGTTGGAACAACATGAAGGAATTGCGTGAAACCCAGCATTTTTACAGCGTACACTCAAAAAATTACTTTTGCTACTTGTTCAAACTACTTATATAAAATAAGTTGAATCAATCCACTTAACGTAATCCATTTGTGTTGGGAAACATGAAGGAATTGTGTGGAACCCAGCATTTTTTACAGTGTACATAAGATACGATCTTTTAGTTTTAGTGCCGTCAACTCACATCTGTATATTGAAAGTCATCAGAAAGGAAAATACCAAAAACCTTCATCTTTTTTCTCCATGGCGAACTAATTTATGGACATTAAATCCGAAGCAGCGGTTCTTATCCAGCGCGTCTTTCCTTCTGTCAGTTCATCTATCTGAGGGCCGACAGCAGGAGAAACAGGCAGAGAGAGAGAGATATGAGCGTTTCTCTCTAATTGATAAAGCCATAATATGAGCCGTTTCTCCACCATCTGCTAATTAGAACCATGAAGGGGAAGAGATTGGATGTCTGGAGAAAGGGGTCTGCCGTCTGAGGGGGTCTTTGATCTTCTGACTTGTCTGCCATGCTGTTTTCCTTCAAGCTTTCCTGCGTGGCTTGAGCAGACCGCGGCTCCACTCTTGGGGATAGGGCCACTAATGGATTGCTTGAAGAGACCTTTTGCTTTATGACGGGGGCTAAGCGGTATCAGCTGGTTTGAAGTCAGTTCATGAAGCGCTCTGTCAGAAAACCCTATTGGGAATTACTACTGGTCCTTCGCTATTGGACTATAGGCATGCCAGGGTAGACGTCTCTTTAAAAAAAAGACATTTTTGAGGAGTCTGAAATTCCAGAAGGCTCCACTGAATTCCAGAAGTCTGAAAGTTCTCATTTATTTATTTGTAATTTTGTAGTTCAATAGCAGGTTGAAATACAGTAAGAGTAAATTGCCATTAGTTTTATTCAAATGTGAAACAAATCTTTTAAAGGTAGCAATAAGAAATCCCAAATATAAATACTATGCATTTTCATCAAAGTCCCTTTAAGGCAGGGGTGTCCAAACTCAGTCCTGAAGGGCCGGTGTCCTGCATAGTTTAGCTCCAACTTCCTTTAACACGCCTCCCTGGAAGTTTCTAGTATGAAAGCGCTTGATTAGCTGATTTAAATTAATAAATTTACATAATAAATTTAAATGAATAAATTTAAATGATAAATGAAGAGAAAATGAATGAAATCAAATAAATCATTCAGTGCTTTGGTTACTTCTCAACTGGTTTGTTGTTTAGACAAATATTGTCTCTATATATATATATATATATATATATATATATATATATATATATATATATATATATGTGTGTGTGTGTGTGTGTGTGTGTGTGTGTGTGTTTATATATTATATATATTGTATTATATATTCTATGTTTTACGCAGCCGATGCCTTTCCAGCTGCAACCCATCACTGGGAAACATCCATACACACTCATTTACACACATAAACTACGGACAGTTTAGCTTACCCAATTCACTTATAGCATGTCTTTGGACTTATGGGGAAACCAGAGAACCCGGAGAAAACCCACGCGAACACAGGGTGAACATGCAAACTCCACACAGAAATGCGAACTGACCCAGCCGGGTCTCGAACCAGTGACCTTCTTGCTGTTAGGTGATTGTGCTACCCACTGCGCCACCGTGCTGCCCATATTCTATTCACTGTAAAAAAAAAAAAATCATCAATGACTGACAGCTATGGCTGCCAAACAAAAACCATAAAGTTACGGTAAAAATTCTTTGGTAAAATAAAATGCAAAAAATAGTTAATCTACAGATATTTTCATTAAAATGTTTACAGAAAAACACTGTTGTCTTACAGACTTTTCCTAGATTATTATGATCAAATCCGTTCAATAAAGTTACACACTACGAGTTTTACAAAGAAACACTGTTATTTTACAGACTTTTCCTATTACGATTGAACACCATCAATAAAGTGCCTGCACTAACAGTTCAAGAGAAAACAAAGTTATTACAATAACTTGTAATATGTAGTAATACATTATTTTAAAATATACTGAATATAACAGGTTATTATTGGGGTCATTTCTGACACGTTCAAAAGTGATATAAAGACTAAAGAAATGTGAAAAAATATAAAAGTAAAGTAAACATAATTATTTGTGGGGACAAAATGCTTGGAATAAATGTTTGTGTTGTTGTTTTATTTTTAAGAATGGTCAAAACTGCAACATTAAAATAACTTAGGAAGTGAATGCAGGTACTTTTAGACCCATTTTGTACACTAGAAAGGGTGTGCGTAGCTTTTCCATCAAAGGGTTAATGTAATTTTTGATTGCGTGACTGGCGTGGCGTTCGGTCAGATCATTTTTGATGAGAATGATTAAATCACTTCAAAGCACTTCAGCTGTTTTTAATGTAAAACCTAATCAACTCATCCTCAAAAATCTAACACAGTCATGTCATCCTTAATTAGCCGTATGTTGCCATGTAAATATAAAGCATTTATTTTATGTCACGTTTTTTCCAGGTAACTAAAAGAGTCATTTGTTTCAAAAAGAAACTGCAATGGTCAGGAGTCATCAGCGCCACTCGTCGTAAATATATCCAATAGCATGTGTTTCAAATTGCCCATTGGTTATGGATTGCTTTACGAGAGCTGCTTGTTAGTGGCCCAATGGCTTTAGCCTCTGTTGATTTACCCCCAGGGAACCAGGGGTCAATTAGTTCGACACACAGAGGATCATGTGCTTTGCTCTCTGATCTGAGAGCAGTTTTTGAAGACACTGCTTCCAGAGCAGCTCATAGGCTCAGAGCCATTGCTCATAAGAGACCATTCACCATGGAGAGATCTGCTGTGTTTTAAGTGAGAATGAGTTTGCTGTGTTGTTTGTTTCTGTGATGTAAGTCGATGTGAGGCTAGACCTTTCATTCAGGAATTGTAGGGTTAAAAGTCAAGCTAGTCACATGGGGAAAACTCATGTTAGTCAGTTTGTGTTGTATGTTAGTAATACTTTTGGCTGTTAATAAAAAACGAAAGATGGATAGATGGATGATCGAACAGTTGATCTCTAAGAGAACATCTGCAATAAAATATAAAGTTGCATTTAGAGAATTAAAAGCAAGTTAAGTGTATTGCAAGATATGGAGTCATATTGTGAAATATTTCACCTGTGAGATGAATAAAGTTTGCTAAAATTAAATAAATAAACTATGCTAAAATTAAATGTGTAAACATCATTGATCTTATAGTTTTGGGACATTTGATCACAGATGCAAGACTGTGCGTTCACACCGAAAGCGGCGAAAGCGTCCAAGGTCACTCCGGCCGCCCTGGTAACAACGCTGTCTGCACTTAGCTCCGGCGGCGAGAGCGTAAAAACTTGCTACATTGATTTTGTATTTAAAGGAGCCTTTGCAGCATATCAGTTACATTCCTGCATTAAACATGTTTCTAGCGTGAAAATGTTGCGCACTTGTCATTAAATTCTTTTAACAATGGAAGATCAAGTTGCGTGTGGTGTGGCTTTGCTCTATTTATCCAATATGTGCCCATATGTCTGAAATAACCTGAAGCAGCTAACGTTATACTGTTTTGTACTGTCAAGTTGCGTGAGATTCCCACTTTTTTAAGAGAAATATATAACATTAATGCACATAAGTAACTCGCTAGTAACTTATTTAATGCATATTCCTGTAAGAAAACATTGTAAATAATTGAAAATCCAGGGACCGCAATCATCAAACCCTTGGGAACAACGGTGGTCGGAACTAAAGTTCACAGGTCTGTGTTTTCTGAACTCCCATCAAGCAGTGGACGTCTTCATTCTAATTGGTTGCCGCCGAACCGCGTCATAGCTCATTACCGTAAAGTTGACTTGATTTCAACTCTACTCGACGCTCACATCAGTGAAGATGCGCCGCGCTGCTCCTCACCGCTTATCGCCACCGGCTCTCATTAAAATGAATGACTTCCAGCTACTTTGACGCTCTCGCCGCTTTCGATGTGAATGTACGGTTAGGGTGCTTTCACACAAGTACGGCCGTTGCTAGGTGACGGTCCCGAAAGCAAGCGGCCAAATGGAAAGACGTCCACACATCACGGTCATTCTGCTTTAACTGAAGCTTTTGGTTTTAGACATACAGAAAGCGACTCGCGTCCATCTGCCGCAAAAATGTTATAAACTTTCTGTATTTCCAAAACCAAAAGCTTCAGTTAAGGCAGAATGACTGCAATGTGCGGACGTCTTTCCATTTCAGCCCATGCTTTCAGGACCGTCACCTAGAAATGGCCGTAAACAAAACACCAGCTCGATGACGCAAGCGTACTGGGGTTCAGAAAGAAAAAAAACAGTGTGAACACAAACCAACCGAGGAGGTGGCAAGGGGAGACAACTTGAGTACGGTCCATGCAAATGAACCAAGTGTGAAGGCACCCTCAGGCGGACTCGCGTACGGTTCAAGGGTGCGTACACAAGCTCAGAAGACATGTTCACACTAGCAAAACGTACCGTACTATGACGTCAAACAAACCTAGGTTCAGACCAAAAGTGCTAGTGTGAAAGCACCCATAAAGTCACACTTTGAGGTAGATAAAATTACCAAGTCATTTCACTCGGCGGCCATCTTGAGATTCTGTTTGAATGGGGAAACTTTAAATTCTCCAAAACTGTTTGCCAAGCTTATGATTACATTATATATTGGGACCACCAATGAAACTAAGCAACAACTAAGTTTGTTTCTAAACGTTCAAATCAAACAAAATCAGCATATTTTCAGGTTGGCCAAGCTAATGCGCATGCGCAAATGAAAGTAACGAGATCACGACACAAACCTTAATTAGGGCCGTTACACATTATCATCCTCTAGACAGTGATCGTGAGATCATGCTGGTCTTGTGAAGTAATCCACAACTTGTTCTTGTTGGCGGATCTCCTCCAGATGTGACCGCGACTCTTTGTTTACATGTTTATGTGTGTTTGAGCAGTTGCTGTCATGTGATGTGTGTTTGACAGGACGGAATGTACCTCGTGTTTGTTTCATACAGCTTTTATAAGACAAAACGTTTGTTATCAAGTGCACTTGGTTTGTTTAAAAGTACAAACTTAAGCTTTATGTGGATATATTTCTTATGTCTGTGAAGCAAGTGTTCGCTGAACTGTTTGTTTCAGCTCATTTTAAATAAGTAGTTTGAACAAGCAGCAAAATGTTAAGTGTACTTTTTAAGTGTAAAACGGCACATGCAATTATGATGGGGTAAAACGTCACAACTTTGACATATGAGATTGTGATCTTTCTTAACTTTGGTTCGAGAAACAACACACATAACACATAGATAACTGGATTTAAAAAGTTCTAGACCTTTTTATATATTTAACTAAAAATCTGAAATCTTGCTTTCCACAGACTCTCAAAAAACAGTGTTTATCTGGCTGCGCATTATGTTATTTACAACTCTCTGCACTCACATCTGGCAGTTAATTCTGCTTTTTACACCTCTGTTTACATGTCATTACTGTCTATTATGCTGCCGCAGGGGACGCCAAAAACCTGTGATGAAGGATAATGAGAATATCGTCCACACATCAGGTTTCAGATATCAAATATGATTTTCTGGCCTGGTTTTGTTTTAAATGCTTTTATTATTTTCTGCATTACATGAAACAAATATTATTAAATTACTATGGAACTAGCATACAGTTGAAGTCAGAATTATTTGACCTTCTGTGAATTTGCTTTTCGTTTTTAAATATTTCACAAATTATGTTTAACAGACCAAGAAAATTTTCACAGTATTTCCGATAATATTTTTTCTTCTGGAAAAAGCTTTATTTGTTTTATTTCAGCTAGAATAAAAGCAGTTTTTAATTTTTTAAAAACATTTTAAGGTCAAAATTATTAGCCCTCCTTTGCAATATTTGTTCGATAGTCTACAGACCAAACCATCATTATGCATTGTTCTGCCTAGAAAACCTAACTAACTTCTTTAAATGTCTTTAAATGTTACTTTAAGCTAAATGCAAGTACCTTAAAAGATATCTAGTCAAATATTATTTACTGTCATCATGGCAAAGATAAAATAAATCAGTTATTAGAAATGAGTTATTGAATCTATTATGTTCAGAAATTTGTTAAGAAATTAGGAAACTTCAACTGTATATAATCACTCCAGAAACAAACCCAGATGTTGTGTAAATTTATATTATTCACATTTATCAAAACAAAGAAAGATAGCAGGACTGTTTGCAAAGGCAGCATCATTGAAGTATATTCCCGAAGCGTATCCCTGTTTTGCTGCAGACACGGTTTTGAGAGAGTAAAAGTGGGATGAGCTCCATATAACCTCAAACAGAATGATTACGGGCCCTGCAGAAGCCACAGACAATAGCCCAGACCAAACAGCCCGGCTCCTATTGTTCTGTGTGTTTAGATTGTTTTCAGGCCCAAAAGAGGGAATCGTTTCTACCAAGGGAAAACGGTGTTCTTGTAGGGAATGAGAGAAAGTATTTATAAAAGTCTGAGGAAATCCCCCACTCCGATGGAAGAAAAGTTTCCATCTATTGCCAGACAGAGAAATCTGTCAAATCATCATATCTCTTTGCATTAAAAAAAAACTGTTAACACTTTACAGTAAGGGTTTATTAGTTAATGTTAGTTAATGCACTTACTAACATGAACAAACAATGAACAATATTAATTACAGCATTTATTCATGTTAGTTAATGAAACTACAGCTGTTCGTTGTTAGTTCACGGTGCATTAACTAATGTTAGCAAGCCTGAATATGGATGTTCATAATGCATTAGTAAATGCTGAACTATGGTTAATAAATGCTGTACAAGTATTGTTCAATATTAGTTCATGTTAGTAAATACATTAACTAATATTAATCTTATTGTAAAATGTAACCAAAAACTCTTGTTTTGACTCCAAACTCACTTCATAACTTCAGCCGAGTGTTTAAAATAAATCTTTCTGTGATGTGAAAAACAAATGATAATAAATCAGCACATCTCCGATTAAGATATAAGGAGTTTTCAATACAATCTCATGACAATTTGTAACTTTTTAGTCACCAATGTATTGGCTAATTGATAGTAATTTGAAGTATCTCATTCATACAATTTAGTATGATTTGCTCATCTATCAATCACGGTTGAGTTTCGGAGTGGGGTTTGGGTGAGGGCATGCCTCCTTTTAAAAAAACTTTCATTTCCAGCTGAATGAATTTGTTTGCTTGTATGTTTGTTTGTTTGTTTGTTTGTTTGTTTGTTTGTTTGTTTGTTTGTTTGTTTAGATTTTATGAATCTCAAAGAGAAATTTACATCACAGCAAAGGACTCCATGCTATAAGATAAACAAAATAAATTACATAACTTATGTGCACACATAATGCACACCTTAAGCCTGTTTCACACAACAAGCGTGAGCAGAGTGTGAGCAGCGCATGTTTTTTTCGGCGACCATGTTAACAGAAGCAGCACATCAGCTCGTGGCGTGAGCATCGCTGAAGCAGCAGTGCTGCGATAGTTTCGGTGCTCGGTTTATTTTTGCCACGCTGCTCATGCTCAATTAAAGTGACAGTACATTGATAATGACCAAAACACATGGAATGACAGTAAAAAGTAGCAATTTTACCCAATTAAATGCATCAATAATATGCACTGATTTATATATAGTCAATAAAATGAACTTAAAAGATTAAAAACGGCAACAGTTATTTATTTGGGCCCGAACTACAAAACAATTTTAGTATCAGTTTTGCTTAAGTTGCACGCTAGTTTGATCTGTATAAATATCTTTATAACTATACTGTATTATAACTATGGGCCTGCATCCTTCTGATAATCAAAAACAAAATTACATGATATCACATAGTCTCAGTTTTTTAGTTTTTTACTTTAAAGAAATGAATACATTTGGTGCATCAGAATTTATAGATTCATCAACAAAATCTGAAATAGCAAATAATATTAGCACATTTCAGGGTTGTTTTCTGAGTACTTTCCAAGAACTTTATAAATAATAATTCCTTTTTTTGCCATAAAAATCAATTTATGGTTCCCTGAGGAACATTTCAGCCAGCCATTCTCAAAAGTACCTTTTATTTCTTAGTGTGACTTTTTTTTTTTCACTTTAAAGAAACTAATTTGTAATGAAAAGTGTCCATGGATGTTCTTTACGGACCATCAATGCCAATAAAGGACCTTTATTTTTAGTTTACCTCAGTGGAGATGAAAAATAAAGATTTTGGGAAGAGCACATGATAACAGAACATTAATTTCGCAGTAAACTTTGATGTCTTCTGACATTCAAGAATTTTCTTCCCTCCTTATTGCCAAGTTTTTGGCTCTTGTTTAAGTCATAAATCATTATCAGGCTCTTCAAAACAAAAATCATCATGTCCCTTGTTCTTCTCCCGGAGATTTCTTCAGGGAAAATCCTCTACTTAAAAGCCTCTCCAGTGAATTACATAGACATACCACTAAAAAAAGGGTCAAAGGAGGAAGCTTGTTTTTGGATTTTGCCCTACTGTATGCAGGATTTGGAGGGATAAAGACTGTTTGGTTAGCTTAAGCCTAATGCACACAGCCAGGAAAAAGAAGAAAGACTGGCTCCATAAACTCCAGGAAAACACAACCAGACAAGACTTCGAGACTCTCTAGTTTCCTGTTGTAGCATCACATTATAGTTTGTTTGTCATCTGAGAAAATCTGAGAAGAAGAAACAGCTCGATCAAGACAAACATCTCAATTACTTTTATTACAACATCCTGGAGTTGTTGGAGAGCTGTTTTGAACTTAAACTGACTTAAAGGGGACCTATTATGCAAAACTCACATTTATAAAGGGTTTAAACACAGTTGTGTTGCAGCAGTCTGTGAATATAACCAGCTTCTATTGGTAAAAATGCATTTATGTTGGTTTTTACAATTGCACTTGATAAAAAAGTCTGCAAAACACTTTGACTTCGCTTTGTACGTGTCATCAGAAAGTAAAAGCCCTGCCCATATGATGCTAGTCTTGTTTCTGAATCTGCCACTATGCTGACACATAGGCAGTGGCGCAGTAGGTAGTGCTGTCGCCTCATAGCAAGAAGGTCGCTGGTTCAAACCTCGGCTTAGTTGGCGTTTCTGTGTGGCGTTTGCATGTTCTCCCTGCCTTCGTGTGGGTTTCCTCAGGGTGCTCTGGTTTCCCCCACAGTCCAAAGACATGTGGTACAGGTGAATTGAGTAGGCTAAATTGTCCGTAGTGTATGAGTGTGTGTGTGTGTGTGAATGTGTGTGTGGGTGTTTCCCAGAGATGGGTTGCGGCTGGAAGGGCATCCGCTGCGTAAAAACTTGATGGATAAGTTGGCGGTTCATTCCGCTGTGGTGACCCTGGATTAATAAAGGGACTAAGCCGACTAGAAAATGAATGAATGAATGAATGACAGTCACCAGAATGGCACAATTGGTATCAACCCTGCCGGCACATAAACATGACATCAGATTGACGTTGTACCTCAACATATCCCTACATCATGGGGACGTTAAATTTTGTTTGGAAATGAAAATCAGGTTGACGTCAGCACCCATCGTCAGGCCGACGTCAATGTCTTGAGGTCCGCAGACAGGCCCTCCTCATTTTCCATCACTCTTCAGTAAATCTTGCTTAATGTTCAACAGAAAAAATAAACTGATAAATAAAAAGTGGAGGACTTTTCATTTTGGGGTGAACTATTACTTTAAATTGCTGGCTGCAGTTCACTTGATGGCTACTAATAAAACTATGTTGTTTTTAAGCTTTTATACATTAAAAAAATTGCTTTAAATATAAAAAAGTTTCTTTAAGTTTATTTCGGTTCAGTTAAAATGGACAACTACTTTTTGCAGAGCCAAGTCTTGGTCTGATGCACATTTAAATAATGCGCACATAAATTAGTCCTATCAAATGGCTTGTTTAGCAGCACACCTTACAAATAAAAAACAGTGCTGAGCACTGCAACAGTTTCATTAGGGTCGCTAAGTTCTTTAATTTACAATAATTGGGGGGTATTTTGAGTTTATATTTGTGAGGATAATAGCAACGATTCAACTGCTTGAGGGGAATCTGTTCTGCTTTTATTGAATGAAGACTAGTTTCCAAATCCCAGTCCTAATCATCAAACATCAAAAAAAAAACACAGCAACCGTGGTGAGCTTTAAAGCGCAACTTCTACGACAAGTTTACCCAGTTCCATTTAATTGCACAATTACTTTCCAGTACAATCATTTGGCTCATAACAGGAGTATTTGTTTCCAAGTTCTGTGGTTGCTCTTGTTAATGTTTGCGACTGGGAGTCCGAATCAGCGTGGAAGAGCAACTTCTCCTGGAGCTAATTACGCCAGGGGGAGGAGGTCGTTTTCTCATTTATTTGACCCAACATCATGATGCAATTTGGTTTTATCACCGACGGAATACTTATAGAGCGGCTGTACGATTTCCTGTAACAAACACGTGTGTTGTGCCATTAGAGTGAGTGATTTCACGCAGCGGGTTGCCAGTCGTCCCTCATCGCTGGGAAAAAAACAACCGCTAATGGAAAACGTTGAGCTAAAAACGCTCAGCTATTCCGCCTTGTTGTGGCTTTAATACTTTTCCGTGTCGTGTTGGAGTTACTAATAGGAAGGATGGCATGCGGAGTGGATAATTGGCTGAGAGTAAACTATACCTGAGTTTACATTACCCACGCTTGTATACATTAAACGACCTGAACTGATAGCGGGCTGTTTGTGTTCAGACATTCACATGGACAGATCACAGTCGAAAGGGAGCCACCTCGTTAAATCTAGAGCCGATCTGTTATTTATCTGAAGGTCCATGTAAAATATATAAGATCTATTAAACCTTTTAATTCCACTGAAGCTATAAGGTTATTAAAGCTCTAAAATATAACCCCACCTTTTCTTTAATGTTCAGTTTGACATATGTGATGATTCTGAAACACTGAAGGAACATGGCATTGCTGTGAAAACACCCTTTCAGAAATGTAATTTCACATATTCCACATTTCTAGAAGGAATAAAGGTTGCTTTTTATAGCATTGATGATTCCAAAAAGCAACTGAAGAACATTTCCATTCTAAAATAAAGTTCCTATAAAGTTGTAAACTGTCACGGTTGGGTAAAAAGAAGGTCAAGGACTCATGTGCAGAAACTTAATGGGTTTATTAATAATAGAAATAAAACAAAAAGGCAACAAAGGGGGGGGGGGGCATTAACAAAACAAATAAACAAGCAAACAAACTTGACTGGGCAGGCTAGCAGGGATCAGGGCTGGAACACACAACAGGACAAGGCAACATACGACAACAAACTGAAACAGGACAGCAGACATGAAGAGAATATAAGCAGAAGTAATTAATAATTAATTGAGCGGGAACGAGCACGGTCCAAGCGCGGCCGAGACCGCATTCATTCAAAAAGGGACATTTTTGTACCCCTTGGTTTCAAATCTCTGTTTCAAGGGTTATCCAGCCCTTCCCCTTAGCCCTATGCCTTCAAGCTAACGACAATTGGGACACCCCTACCCCTTCATGTGGACGTGCAAAACTAGAGGTGGGGTGAGGGAAAGGGCTAGGGGGATAGAATTGGGATTGGGCCTTAAAATAAAGGTTCTTTGGTTCCATGGAGAACCGTTAACATCCATGGAATCTTTTCATTCCACAAAAGATTCTTTATTTTTAAAAACAGTAGTTTTTTAAATTAGACAATAAACTTTTAAGTACTTTTACAATTAACATTCTTTGGGGAACCACAAATGACTTACTCAATTTTTAGTATGGTTCTCATAAGAACTGGTGACTGAGGAACCAAATATGGCATCGCTGTGAAACCCCCCTTCTGAAACCTTTAGTTTTAAGAGCGCAGTTTATTTTGTTGCTCTTGTAATGTTCTAGTGAGCCCACCGAGTTCCTCAGGCTTCGATGCTAGGCACGCAAACATAGTAGTCTACCTCTGCGGAGAAGCATATTATTGTAAAATCCCCCAGTGCCCAGGGACATCCATTAAGTAAATTCAAAGCTAACCCCACCACGTCTCCAGCCAGCTTGACCCGCTCTGGATCCTCTGAGTTAAATAATACAAGCTATTTCAACACGGGAGATCAAGAAGATATGTGCCCAGCGAGAAGCCCAGTTTCACGTAAAGTACCCTGTGCTGGAGTGATATTAGATAAATGAGATCAAAATTACATTACTGAGCTCTTTATGGAGCTGTGAAAAAAACATGGCCCACAGGTATGTTGCTTGGCCTCGTAATTCGCTCCAGAATCGTTACCATCTGGCCTGACATTGGGGAATGCTTCTCTCTTAAAAACCTCAAAGCAAATGATACAAGGAAAATGCCATGTTCATAACCCACTTTAGTGTTGCTGGATGTCTACACACACACACACACACAAGCGTTCATAGGATAATGCTGCTTTCTGGCATCTGGGTTGGAGGGATCTTTGTGGAGCCAGGACTCTTTTCTGCATTAGCTGTTGCCACTCATAATTAGGTAAACATACGCGGAGGCTGCTCTACTGTCAGATCATAAGCATGTATGAGTGAGCCTCTAATTGCTTTACGGTAAATCCTCTTGAAATCTTTAAGATGTGAAAATATGAGACACCCACACAGAGCCAAACAATGGCTTTAATTTTAAGTGGCTAAAGGGGACCTATTATGTAAAAATCACTTTAATAAGGGGTTTAAACACCGTTATGTGGCAACAGTAAATGATAATAGCCAGCCTTTAATGGTAAAAATGTATTAATTAATTTGTTTTTATAATCACACTTGATTAAAACAGTCTGCAGAAACACTTTGATTGATATTCTCCCTTTGTACTTGTCATTATAGGAGGAAAGCCATGCCCATTAATGACAATCTCTCTCTCAGCATAGACAGCCCTGAGTGAGAAGCAGCCGTCCGCCATTACAGTTTTTAGGATGCACAAAGGAACACTGTTGTCTCCTTCTGAGACATTTCTTTTGACATTTTCAGTTTTTCACAGAGATAACCTTAGTCGTGTTTTTGAATCGGCCACTATGCTGACACATTTATACTCCACTTTTTTCTGAAAAGAGCACAATCTCATTTGAATTTAAAGAGACAGTCACTAAAATGGCAGAATTTGGATCGAAACCTAGCAGGGGCAGTTTCAAAGACTTATAAAATATTATTTGTGTGATAATAGAAACTTAATTTACATCTTGTAAAAAAGTAGTATAAAAGGTACCCTTTAGTTTAATTAATCAGAAATCCAATGGTCTATATGATTGGGGACTTCAAAGCCCACTCAGGTTTATCTGGTTTATTTAAAATCAGGTCCAGTTTATATAAAACCAATGATCTTTATTGCCTTGATTAAGACATGTGCAGAGTTACTGAAGTTTGTTTTTAACTAATTGCACATTGTGATTGACTATGGAATAAAAGGGTGGAGTTGGAGAATGTGTCACACACTGAGGAAGGCTTTGTGCCGAAACGTCTGTTTGTCTGTTATCACCCGTAAAATGTAAGAAAAAGTAAAAATAAAAACAGTATGAAGCAATTGAGTGCGAATCATTACCTTCTCTTGATTAAGACATTAAATTTATTTTACTACATAATTTTCTGTGCTCATAAAATCTTGTTTGATGCTCAAACAACTAAATGAATGCTTTAGTTTATTTAACCAACTATATTATAATTAAATTACATTATCTACAGTGCATCCGGAAAGTATTCATAGCGCTTCCCTTTTTCCACTTTTTTTATGTTACAGCCTTGTTCCAAAATGGAATAAATTCACTTATTTCCTCAAAATTCTACACACAATACCCCATAATGAAGATGTGAAAAATATATTTTTTTAAATGGTTGCAAATATATTAAAAATAAAAAACCTGAAAAATCACATGCACATCAGTATTCACAGCCTTTGCAGTGAAGGTCTAAATTGAGGTCAGGCACATTCTGTTTCCACTGATCATTCTTGAGATGTTTCAGCAGCTTGATTGAAGTTCACTTGTGGTAAATTCAGTTGATTGGACATGATTTGAAAAGGCATACACCTGTCTACATAAGGTCCCAGGGTTGCATGTCAAAGTACAAACCAAGCATGAGGACAAAGGAATTGTCTGTAGACCTCCGAGACAGGATTGTCTCAAGGCACAAGGCTGGGGAAGGCTGCAGAAAAAATTATGCTACTCTGAAAGTTTAAATGAGCACATTGGCCCCCATCATCCGTAAGTGAAAGATGTTTGGAACCAGCTGGGCTCTTCCTAGAGCTGATCGGCCATCCAAGTTAGGTGATCGGAGGAGATGGGCCTTAGTCAGGGAGGTGATCAATAACCCGATGGTCACTTTGTCTGAGCTCCAGCGTTCTTCTGTGCAGAGAGGAGAACCTTACAGAAGGACAACCATCTGTGCAGCAATCCACCAATCAGGCCTGTATGGTAGAGTGGCCAGACGGAAGCCACTCCCCACCTGGAATTTGTCAAAATGCATTTAAAGAACTCTCAGACCATAAGAAACTAAATTTACTGGTCTGATGAGACTAAAATTGAACTTTGAAGTAAATGCCAGGGGTTACATTTGGAGAAAACCAGTCACCGCTTATCACCAGGCTATTACTATCCCTACAGTGAAGCATGGTGGTGGCAGCATCATGCTGTGGGGATGTTTTTCAGCAGCAGGAACTGGAAGACTAGTCAGGATAGAGGGAAAGATGAATGCAGCAATGTACAGAGACATCCTGAATGAGAACCTGCTTCAGAGTGTTCTTGACCTCAGACTAGGGTGACGGTTCATCTTTCATCAGGACAATGACCCAAAGCACACTGCCAAAATATCAATGGAGTGGCTTCACAACAACTCAGAGAACGTCCTTGAGTGGCCAAGCCAGAGCCCAGACCTAAATCCCATTGCACATATCTGGAGAGATCTGAAAATTGCTGTACACCGAAGACAGGTGTGCCAAGCTTGTGGCACCATATTGAAATAGACTTGAGGCTGTACTTGCTGCCAAAGGTGCATCAACAAAGTATTGAGCAAAGGCTGTGAATACCTCTGTACATGTGATTTTTTAGGTTTTTTTATTTTTAATGTTTGCAACAAAAAATCTTTTTTTCACATTGTCATTATGGAGTATTGTGTGAAGAATTTTGAGGGAATAAGTTAATTTAATCCAGGCTGTCATATAAAAAAATGTTGAAAAAGTGAAGCGCTATAAATACTTTCTGGATGCACTGTGTGTGTGTGTGTGTATGTGTGTGTGTGTGTGTGTATATATATATATATATATATATATATATATATATATATATATATATATATATATATATATATATATATATATATATATATATATATGAAGAGGAATATTTAGGTAAATTATAGACAAATCCAAGTTCTGGGTAAAAAAAAACAATTAAAGTTTTGTTTGTTCATATTTCAAAACAATCTAGTGCTTATTGGAGTATTTTTAATTCCAAATTTTTTGTTAAGAAATGTTTAACATAAAAAATTCGTATGACTACAAATATTGCTGAAATATCAAAACATTATGTTTGTTATACTATAAGTGCACAACTTATTAACTAACGTCATAGATATATCCATTCTTAAAAATGCATTAGTAAATGCTTAGAGTGACATTAAGATCAACGCATTTAAAGTCGAGTCATTGATGTCGATTAATGAGTCGCTTCGGCCACATTTTCCAAAATAAAGTCTAAATCGAGCACATTCCTGAAGACTAGAGGAGCCTAAAGAGCATCTCTGCTTCTGGAGTACACACGAGGAGCCACTGAGCACCTGAGGGTTCGCTGTCCCGTCCCGTCGCCCTGCACCCGCTATCGTACCAGCAAAAGCTGTTGTTAATAAAACTTTAAAAGAGCAGGATGAAAAGGAGGAGAAATTGAGCAGCCCAGCCTGTATTATTTCTTCTCTGCGAGGGATCTGGCCTCTCGCTGGGCAGGCCGGCAGTGTCAAGCCTTCGGGGACAGGACAGGGACGGGACGCCTCCAGGCCAAAGCTAATCATTTGCTTCTCAGAGGCTTCAAAGGAAGGCAATTACACTTAAGTAACCGTATGAATAGATTGTCTTGCCGGGGAGCTTTCCTTTGAGGAGGACGCCACACCTCATCCAAACATGCTTTTCCTGCCACTGTATTTCCCAAATGATGGAATAATGAAGAGGATTTAAATCTTACTAATCCAATTGATTGGTTATTAGGATGCACAATATATAGTTTCAGCATTGTTAGATGTAATGTTGAATTAGTACACTGTAAAAACGGATTATTTTCTTTACTTAGGAAGTGAGTAAACCCTTTGTAACTTGGAACTGTTAAGTTGATTTAACTTAATTTTTATAATTATGCACATAGTTTATTCACTTTAAAAATTTTAGGGAAGAGCGGAGACGAAAGTAACGTAGGGATTTTCCTCAAAGCCCTGACAACATTTGCTTTTCAGGCTATAACAGCACATTCAGCATGCAACCCTTGATGGAGCTGCCAAATATCAGCTGATTTCAGGACCGTGTGACATAGTTAGCTCCGAATTGTGAGTGCAAAAAGTAAATCATTGTAGCAGTTCTTTTTACCTTATTAGAAGTTGTGTTTCTCTTTTCATGTGTCACACTAATGATCAATCTACAGGTTATTTAGAGCAATAACACATCCTTAAGCTAGAAATCTCAATGTTTTTGAGCTTAACCCTCCTGTCGTGTTCACATCCTGCCCCTTACTTTAGTGTTCCTGGTCAAAATTGACCGGTCTGTTTTAACTGCTCTTATATTAGCACAAAAATCATTTTTCTCTACTAAATTTTTATTTAACATTCTTTAGCTGTGAAAAATGTCTCAAAGTAGTGTGTAACATGAATTTACTGAATTAGACATAAAATATCTGCAATGTAAATAAAAAAGGCGCTGAAAATATTTTATATAACTACCACAGGGTCTGACCAAAGAAATTTAAATTTTAATTCATCTAAATGATTTATCAACCAGCAAAGCACAAACAAAATGCTCTCCTTTCCTCTGTGTTCTGAGTAATCGAATTTTCAGTTATTCAAGTTTACTAATATACGGATATATTATACTAATATAGTGACTGATGGTATAGACAGTGAGTATGGACACAAAACTAGCACTAGTTATACTTTGGTCATTGCTGAGTGAGATAATTACGGTCTAATATAATAAAAGAAAGAAAGAAAGAAAGAAAGAAAGAAAGAAAGAAAGAAAGAAAGAAAGAAAGAAAGAAAGGAGAACAAGATTCCTTTTCTGTGCTTCTTTCCAGATAGAGATAATTAATACATAAACAAAAAGAATAACATAAAAAAGGAAGAAAAAAAGGAAGAAAGACACACTTAGATGGATTCACATAACAATAAGTGCATTGGGGTGGTGTGTGTTGGGATGTTTCCTGATGAATGAATATAGTCTGGATACTCATTCATTTCCTATAGCGGTCACTTTTGACCGGGAACACCACAGGTGTAACAAGGTTGATTAAAACACTTAAAATTCAATAAAAGAGATAATCATCACTTTTATATGTTCAAATGCATAGTGTGGAGGATATATTAAGGCTTTGAGGCAATCAGATATAAAATACAATATTTATGAGTGATTTAAATTGTAAGGAAGGTTGAAAGTAAATCAGGTGTAAATGGCAAGAGTTCCTGTGGAGGCAAAAGTAACAGTTATTTATGCCCCACTGCTAATAGCCATACCTTATTTTTTGGTTCCACATTAGAGTTTGCAGTGTTTTGATTCGTATGTTTTAAGAAATGAATGCATATTTCCAATAAAAATAAAAAAAATATTCAAAAATTATAGAAAATGTTAACATGTTGCGTTGTTGGAGTGCTTTTGAAACATTTGATGAAGCTGAAATTTAAAATGATATAATATAATTTAATAGTTTTTTGGGGAAAAAAGGACAAAATATGCTTGCAGTTAACAGTAACAAGATCAACAAGTCAAATATATTTAAAAGAAACAAGATTAAGCAAGTAAAACTAGCAAATATTGTTGTGTTACTTTTGACCCGCCTCGTCCCTGCTGGTGGGGTTAAACATAGGACAATGTGCAACTTGTATGTGCAAAGTGTTGTTATATTGAAGTTGTTCTACATAGATACAAAATAACACCTGATTATGATAGAGCACTGTTGTGAGTCAGTAAACACAGCAAAAATATATTTCTTCTAAAAACATTACCTTTTAAAATTAGATTTTTATGAAAAATTATATTTTCGTCCCTGCTCTGCCCTACTCACTTTTTGTAAGTAAATTCAATTGTTTTAAAATCAATAAGGTTTACTAATTTATTTTGAGTAAAGTCAACTAATCATTTTTTATATTGTATTACGGTAGTCAGTAGTACAGTAAAAATTAGTTTTTGTCTTCCCAGCAGACAAACAGTGTCATAAGACGTTAATGTTTGGTTCGATTTAGGTCCTAATGTCGGATGACCAAAATTTAGTGTATAAGAATTAAGCACAACATTATTTTGATGTCTAATATCTAATATTATTTTGACAATTAATATCCAACGTCAAACCAACATCTTAAACCAACGTCATATTGACATCAAATACTGACATTTATTTGTCCGGTATGGCAACCAAAATCCAATGTCTGATAGACGTCATGGTGGTTACTTCCATACAACGTCAAGCTGTAACATCATTAATCGTTGAAATTTGGTTGTTTTTAGGTTGCGTTGGAAAGTGACCAAAATGTCAGACGTTGGACGCTGACATCGGTCTGACGTTGGGTTCTGACGTCAACCCAATTTTCATTTTCACCCAAAATGTAACATCCCTACGACAGTGCGGTGCAGCGTCAATCTGGCGTCATGTTGACATCCGGTGCCTGCTGGGTTGTTTCTAGTCCAAATATTCACTAATTCTTATACAGAACAGTATTTTCTAAACAACAAAAAAATGTTGTCTTATTTTCAAAAATATTATGTCAAGTTATCACTTAAATGAGGTGTTTTTCCTTAAAACAAGCAAAATGATCTGACAATGAAGTAAAAAAAATCAACTTTCAATTTGAATTTAGCTAATTTTGCTTAGCCCATATAGGAGGAATATATAGGAAAACTATGGGCAATCCCAAGTGCCGGCTTTTTAAGATTAATTTGTCCATATTTTGTACACACTACTCAATTACAGTAATTTGAGTATTTGTAATTCGTTACTTAACACCACTAATAAAAGGTCATGTGTGGATATGCAAATGAGTTGCTAAATAAACATGTAGTCATTTGTGTAGTCTTCCAGAAGATGATTCTTGCATTCCATATGCAAATGAGGGATGTTTAAAATGGCCGATTAAAATTGTAGCAAAATTGTAAGGCGCTGAATTAACTTATTACGTTTTTGAAGAAGAAATTTTGAAATGTTTTTTTCTTAATTTAGATTTGCTTCATTTTCATTACAAGTTTTTAAAAAAAATAATGTTTGGATATGCAAATGAAGAACTGTCTCATTAAACATGCGCTAATCTTTATATTCCTCCAGAAGTGAAATCAGACCGTTTGACGTTTTTTATTCATTCTGTTGAAATTTCTCCAACAGATATTTGGCGTGAACACACTTTTCTCCCTGAAATTGCTAATTTAAGGATTGTAACACAAATTTACATTTTGCCATTTTTATTTTTTATTTTTTTGTTTTTTGTAAAAAAATCGAATCACTTTTGCCTAGTTCTTGTTTCAACTGCAAGCATTTCTGCATTACAGGTTTTGTGTTTGGATATGCAAATCAGGCATTGTCTAACTCAACATGCACAAATCATTTGCTTCTCAGAGGCTTCAAAGGGAATCAATTACACTTAAGTAACCGTATGAATAGATTCTCTTTCCTTTCTTTGCTTTGCTTTGCTTTGCTTTGAGGAGGACGTCACGCCTCATCCAAACTTGCTTTTCCAAACAAGTCCGGCGACTGCATGTTGTTTCCCAAATGAAGGGATAATGAACTTTTAGGGCAAGACACACCAGGTGAATAGGGTTAAAATGTGAAGGAGTTGATTGATTACATTCACAACTTAAAGGAACATTCCTGAAATGTCATGCTTGGATATGCAGATGTGTCTGTGCAATTAAATATGGACTAATTTGTAGAATCTTCCACACTGTAAAACCCAAAAAGTGAAGGTAACTCAAATGGTTTGAGGACACCGATTGCAACAAACCATTTCAATTCAAAAACTAATCCTAAAGAGGACTGTGAACTTAATCCATTTAAGTAAACGAAGCAATTTGAGCACAGTAAAACCCAATAAATGAAGAGAACCAACTGAGTACTGTAAAACCCAAATAGTTAAGGCAACTCAAACCTTTAAAGGAAACCAGCTATTACAAACCATTTGAGTTAAACTAATCTATATGAATATTGTGAACTTACTTGATTTAAGTTGAAGTAATGAGGTATTTAATAAACTTATTACTTTCAATACTGAGTTCAAAACTTCTTTCAAATGAGTAGACTTAACTTTCAGTACATTTTGGGTTAACTACACTCATTTCATTTGATAAAGTTGACTGCTGGGTTTTACGGTGCAAAAGAGAAAAATGTCCATTTAATTTATTTTCTTAGTATTTTTTAACAAAATTCTTGTTTACTTAAATTTAGCTGACATTTCACTGAGGAAGGTTTGGTTTAGAAACATATTTCACTCAGAATTTGGTGGTACACTATAAAAAATCCTGGTTGCCTTTAATTTTTAAGTTGAATCAAATCAACCGAGTCCACTGAACTTATATTATGTTAAACTGACTTATAACAACTTGCGTAACTTATACAATTAAGTTAGAACATGATTAACTTAGTTTAATAAGTTACAATCACCTAAACAACATATGCTGTCAGAACTAATTGATCAAATAATTTTTTACAGTGTAGATTTAACAGTTACATGTTACTGACGTAGTTTTTTATTGGGAATTGCAAAGGCACGTTACACATTTTCACAAAGTTACGTTTGGATAGGCAAAGAGGACACTGTTTATTTGAATTTAGAATTAAAAATGTTATTTTCTATTACAAGAAGATACAAAAATAATGTGAGGCAAATAAAGAATATTTAGGTGAGTTTGTATTTACTGTGGCGGCGCAGTGGGTAGCACGATCACCTTACAGCAAGAAGATCACTGGTTCGAGCCTCGCCTCGGTCAGTTGGCATTTCTGTGTGGAGTTTGCATGTTCTCCCTGTGTTGACGTGGGTTTCCTCCGGGTGCTCCGGTTTCCTCCACAGTCCAAAGACTTGCGCTATAGGTGAATTGGTGAATTGGGTAGGCTAATTTGTCTGTAGTGTATGAGTGTGTGTGGATGTTTTTCAGTGATGGGTTGCAGCTGTGTAAAACATATGCTGGATAAGTTGCCGGTTTATTCCGCTGTGGTGACCCCAGATTAAAAAAGGGTCTAAGCCAAAAGGAAAATGAATAAATGAATGTTTTTACTTTAAATGTGACTGTTGTTTAAAATGCTTTGTTAGTTTAAAACTTTTATTTTAAAAATCTTCATTTATTTTGGTGACAAAACACTGAGAAACAAAAAGCAACTAAAAATTGCTCACAATTACAAAGAAATGAAACCTAAAATTGTGAAGAAGTATTCATTCATTCATTTTCTTTTCGGCTTAGTCCCTTTATTAATCTGGGGTCGCCACAGTGGAACAAACTGCCAACTTATCCAGCATATGTTTTACACAGCGGATGCCCTTTCAGCTGCAACCCATCTCTGGGAAACATCCATACACACTCGAAAAAAAAATTCTCATTTAAAAATTGCTGCCATTTTTTTTTGCATCACAAGCTTTCTGAAATGTTATGTTTGGATATGCAAATGAGGACACGTCTAATTAAACGTGCTATAATTTGCATAGTTTGCAGGTTTATATTTCATATTGTTGACATACACAAAAAAATAGATTTTCACAACTATAATGATAATAATAATCAAAATTTCACACCAGCGATTTCTGAGTGAAATTAGTTTCTACACCTTTTTTTAGTGTGTGTCAACAAAATGAAATGTTTACCCTGACCTTATACAAAGTTCAAATGTAGATGTATGCAAATTACGGCATGCTTAACTAAACAATGCCTTGTTTGCATATCCAATCATAACATTTCAGGACACTTGTGATGCAAACATGTTTGTAATTCTTGCCAGTCTGGAGAGCCAACATTAATAATTGAAATCTGTGAAAAGTCACAAGTACACATCTTAAGATGATGTTAAAAGCAACAGGTATTATCTTTGTTTAACCTGTATATGTTTTTTTTTTTTTACTTTCAAAGTCTAATTACAGGTAAGTTGCACCACGGTATCAGCAAAAAAAAAATTGAGATCCATAAAAAAAACGAGTAAATGATCACAGATATTTTTGCGTGAACTATCCCTTTAAGAGTGCTATTTGCATGTATTTACTGTTTTCCTTAGTCTTTCCACTTTACTTCTCCTTTTCTCTTATATACGCAATGTTTGCTAATATGTTATAGAAAAACATGCTGTGTTGTAAATGTATGTCATTACACAATATGCAGATAAAACATTTTAAAGACACAAAAGAAGTGGCATTTGCTGTTGAGAAAGCAGTGCCCACAGAGTCGGTCTGCGTTGAGTTGGAGATTATTAGAGAGTCCTTTGAGTCCCGATTCACCTGCGGAGCGAAGACTAAAGAGCTCAGTGGGCAAATAGAGATCACAGCAGCTGCCAGAGCTGTCGGCCAAAACACCCAGCAGAGAGGAAGAAAAGAGGATGAGAGGCCTTTCAGTTCAGCGCCACTTAGAAACAACAGCCTTGTGGAAAACGGCAGAGACAAATCCCTCTGCGACTAAATATCACCACTCTCTTTTGTGTGCGGTTTATGGATAATAGTTTGAGATCAAGTTTTTAAATGTGCATTTTTTTTATTTGAAATCTGACGTAATCTAGTCTGACTCGAGAAGGCGAGGCGGGTCATATTATAGCCCCTCCCCTTTATAAAAATCAGCCAATAGCGTTTGATTTTTATCACAGTTCTGATCTCTGGTTGAGATCAAATGCATCGAATGAAATGCAAATGAGAAGAGTGGGGCGAGGCATGTCAGATACTAGAGAGCATTTGATTGGTCGAGATTTGATAAGAAACTGAGGTCACAAAAAATCGTTGATCCATTAAGGCGGAAACTGCAAGCTTTGGGTGTTTATATCAGTTTATATCTTATAAACATGAATTATCACTGTTTTGCAGCACACTAGCTCACTAATACACACTAATACTAACATCCAATACAATTTTTGCTTTAATTTCATTAGACCTTCAAAATAAGAAGATTTTGCTCACCAAGGCTGCATTTATTTGATTTTGGTTGGTTAATTGATTTGATTGGTTAATTAGGATTATTATTGGTTTCAGGCATAGCTTGACATTAACACCCGCCTACCCTCCAAATGTGGGTAGATTTCAGATATGGTGGGTTAGACAGACACCTGCACTACCACTTTGGCTGGTTGAAAATAATTTTTAAATTGCCAGTGCTGGCTCATGACTAAAGATCTGAATTTTAGTTAAAGACTGTTTGTGAATATGCGTGCAAATGTGCTCTTAGAATCGAAAAGCAGCACGATTGATAACAGTTCGCACGAGCAAAAGAAAGCAGGTGAATAACGAATGAGAGGACGATCAGGCACATGGTGACATTGAGAGCTAGTAACAGCTGATGTGATGGGTGTGAGTGCTTAAAAGCTCCTGTTTCTTTGCGCAAAACAACCGTGCCTGAAAACACAACTAGTGCGATCGTTACTTTTTTAAAAAGATTGGAAAAATGTGGTGCTGGGGCGATGCGTTGGCGCAGTGGGTAGCACGACCAACTCACAGCAAGAAAGTCACTGGTTCGAGCCTCGGCTGGGTAAGTTGGCATTTCTGTGTGGAGTTTGCATGTTCTCCCTGTGTTAACATGGGTTTCCTCTGGGTGCTTCGATTTCCCCCACAAGTCCAAAGACATGCGCTATAGGTGAATTGGGTATGCTAAAAATGAACCGTAATGTATTTTACATGATATTTAATGCCATACTACTGAAATCAGCAGCAGATAATTCACCTCAGATCTTGAACATAAAATAAACTGTTTGAAATTGAACTTTAAAACTGTGCCTCAGTGCAAGCCAACACATATCAGTGATTCAGCATGCTCACTTAATAATGTTAAAGAGGTTTAATATATATTAATCAGATTATAAACCTTACCATTTTGTTGGAGTTCAGTGAGTGCACTATTCTGTGCTTCTGAATGGCTGTATTTAAACTTCTGTCGTGTTTCGTCTGGTGCAAAAAGCCAAATTAATTAATTAACAACCACCTCATGTGGAAGTCTAAATCTGCGTCTCATTTCAGAGTCTGCTACTGTCCACCAGAGGTTGCATTTCAGTCATGGACGCATGCTTTGAGAGCCTTACTGATGAATGAAATACTCACGATACTTGTTATGCGTTACCCCCAACACTGATCATGATAACACTAGTTCACAATCAGCTAAGTAACAGGAATCGTTGATCTCATCGGTTTCTATCCTTGGATAAAATCAAAGCGTTATGCAGGAAGTGGAGAAAAAAAAACTTCAGATGCGACAAAACAAATGCATGAGCTAAAATGTAGGCATTGAGGAGTCATCGTGCGGACAAACAGACAGACAGACAGGACACAGAAGTGAATGTCTCAGCAGGGAGAGCTCTGTGTGAATGCAGATATCAGCGTGAAGGGTCATACATGGCAGATGCTGAGTGGAAAAACTTTAGAAGTGCTCGCGGACAAAGCAAATTTGTAGTGTGAGAACAGACCGACAAGAGAGCTCGGCATAATGAGCTAATTATGTTTGTTTGGCATCTGAAGGTGGATGTTGGGTTCGTCGTGAATAGTAATTAGCTCATTAAATAGGACAAAATGGTGTACTTTTTAATAATCACCAGCAAGAACATCGCTGAACAACTTAATGCTTTTTAATGGATGTGTTGCATTGGCTCGGTTTCAAAACTTAGTGATGTTTGTCAACTATACAGTCCGAATGGTTTTCTTTTTTTATTTTATTCTCTCTTTTAGTCATATACAGATGTACAATGCATTTAAGAAAATTCTGAGAAAGGAAAAGGAGAAGAAATTCTAAGAAAAAAATAAGAATTAAGAATTAAGCCAAATTAATGGGAAAACTATAAATTCTGACAGTAAAATGTGAATTTTGAGACAATGTCAGAATTCAATTGTAACAATAAATATATAATGAGAAATAAATTACAATTCTGAAAAAAAATAATAATAATGAGACAGATTTCAAGGGGAAAAAGTCAGAATTACGTGGAAAAAGCATAGAAATGAAGATTCTCAAAATTCATAGGCAAAATGACAGAATTATGACATATAAATTTGAATTTTGGAGTAAAATTTTAAATTGTGAGAAATAAAGAGATTTTTTGAGAAAAGATCCCAATGTGGGGTGGGTTAGGATTATGAAAAGTATTCATTGTGATGGGGGGGTAGTCAAAATTATAAGAACAAAGGTTTCTGAATTATGAAATTTAAACTCTTAATTTTAGGGAAAAGTTAGAAGTTAAAATTATGAGAAAATAGTCAGATTTAGGAGTTATAAACTCAAACCTCTGGGGGGAAAAATTCGATTTATGACCGTAAACTGAGAGAAATTCTGTGGGGAGAAATCAGAATGAGTTGGCGTGGGTTTCCTCCGAGTGCTCCAGTTTCCCCCTCAGTTCAAAGACATGTGCTACAGGTGAATTGAATAAGTTAAATTGGCCATAGTGTTTGTTTGTGAATGCAGGAATATATGGGTGTTTCCCAGTTTTTTCCAGGCTGAAAGGGCATTCACTGCGTAAAACATATGCTGGATAATTTGCCGGTTCATTACGCTGTGGTGACCCCTGATGAATAAAGGAACTGAGCCAAAAGAAAATGATCAGATGAATAAGAAAGCCAGAGTTAAAAAATGTAGCTTCTGAAATCTAAGGGAATTAAACTGAAAGAACTCACAAAATGTCAGATTATTGAGACATAAACTCAGAATTTTAACAAAAATATATTGTTAAATAAATAAAGTGTATATCACAAGTCTAACGAGATATAAACATGACAAAACATAACTTCAGGAACGCAAATCCAGAAATAAATTGATTTCTGGACGAAAGTAACAAATAAACGTTCAAATTCTGAGAGAAATATTGTAAACTATGAGATACAATCTCACAATTTAAATAAATAATCATATTAAATAAAAATTACAGTTACAAAATTACCGTTATTTGTTTTATTCCTTAGTTTCTAACATACACATATAACATAAATATTCATATACAGCAGGGAAAATAAATATTGAACACGTCATGTTTTTATATTTCTAAAGGAGCTGTTGACTAGGAATTAAACCAGATTTTGGTAAAAACCTAAACAATACTAACATAAGAATAAAACAAAACAAAACAAAAATCTGAAAAATTTGTGTAATAACAATGAAATGACACAAGAAGAAAGTTCTGAACTATTGAACTGTATTTAATACTTTATATAAAAGGCTTTTATGGTGATGACAGCTTAAATACGCCTCTCACAATGAAGACGCATTAAATGCTCAAGTGTGAGTTTTTCACAGACTGTAGACATCTTGATGGTTCTGTGGGTTTCATCTATCAAATCTGAGCTTTATTTTGTATTTTATTTTGTATGTCAGCTTGATTTTCTTTCTCTGAAAGCATTTGAGAGTTTCCTTGGCTGTGTTTTGGATCATTGTCAGATGTTGGACTGAAGCAGCTAATATTCATTTACACTGAGGAAGGGCAGAGGGTTGCTAAAGAACTTCTGTCTGGGCTTTCACTGCCTTTCTACACCTCCCTTTCTTCATGTGTTCAATACTTTTTCCCTGCGACATTTCAATTTATTACATATAACTTCATTTGTGAGCTAATTCGTTTTCTTTGGATTTCTTTGGTTGTTACCAACATCCGAGGAAATTTTTAAGTCATCAACACCTTTCGAAATATTTTCTGAGAAAAATGGTCACATGTTCAATACTTATTTTCCCCGCTGTAGAACCAAAACAGCATGATAAATTAGCTTTGGTGTCGATTGGTGCCTCAAACTCAACCTGCTTTTTCGTTTGTCAAGAAAATCTCCTCCTGTTGTTTTTACAGTTTTCTTTTCCCCGCACAGTAGCACAAGCTCAGGCACCCTGACACCTCCTGGATGTGGATGTGAAAGGCTAATCTCTCCATCAACTGCTCATAGCCGCCGCTAATTACCCGAGTGTTGATAACAGAGCCTTTGAAATGCAACAAGTCAATTACCTGAGAGGTGGATTAATGTAAGCTCGGTGGGCCTGTGATCTTCTGCGGGATCCTCCCCTGGTCTCCTCCTCATTCTCCTTTCTCAGCAAGACTCGCGGGCCTTCAAGGCTTTTTCCCTGCGCAGCTCATTTACATCACCCTGCAGACCATTAGCACACGCAGAAAAGCACAATTGTGTTTTCCAGCTCATTAAGCAACGGGACAACAAAGACCCCTGCTTCCCTTTCGCACCCTCTATACAGTTGAAGTCAGAATTATTAGCCCCCCCTGAATTATTAGCCCGCCTGTGTATTTATTTTCCTCAATTTCTGTTTAACGGAGAGATTTTTTTCAACACATTTCTAAACATAAAAGTTTTAATAACTTATTTCTAATAACTGATTTATTTTATCTTTGCCGTGATGAAAGTAAATAATATTTGATGAGATATTTTTCAAGACACTAGTAATCAGCCTAAAGTGACATTTAAAGAGCACCTATTTTACCCCTATTTCAAGATTTAAGAGAAGTCTTTTGTGTCTCCAGGATGTGTCTGTAAAGCTTCAGCTCAAAACACCCATCAGATTATTTATTAAACTTTTCTGAAGCTTGTAGTTTTCAGCTCTGAACATCTTGTTTTTGTGGCCTGTGCCTTAAATGCTAGTTCTCCCCGCCCACCATTCCCTCGTGGCTGTCAGAGTGTGCCTCAATCTCCAGCTGCGTCAGATAAACAGCACAGTGGCAGACAAGCTGGTCTCACCTCACATTTGTGAGAAATACCACAATTAGAACTTTCCCAATGATTATTTGGTGTATTTGTTGTGGAGTTAATTCAAGTCTTTCTGCAACGATGAATCACACACAATGTCACACACGTACACAAAGACACAAAGACAGTGCACGAGTTTAACTTTGCACTGTTTTTGCACAGACAATGTGACAGGATACACATTATTATCCACTGCTTTATTGATATCCATTATGTTAATGTACAAAATAAACCTGATTTAACATCCACAAACCGGGATTGAAGCACCTTCTTTTATAATTGGACTGACAAGCGGCTGTGGTGGTAAAGACGGTAAAATTGCTGTAATTTATTACAAACATTGTTTTTAAAATATTTTAAACTTGTAAAACTCTATTTTGATCATATTCGATGATGAATCCTGGTTGCTTTGCGCACATCTTGTCTTGCTGATATGATTATACATGTTACTGTAGAGGCATGTTAATATGCGGCTGTCAATCAATTTGTTGAGCAGGGAAACTGGCTCACTCTTAAGATGCGGTCGGCCTCAAAATGGGAGGCAATTGGATCCTATTTTACGTCAGGAAATTAAAAAAAAATAGGCTTATTGTGTTTATATCACTCTAGTATGACTGTGGACACACTATACCCTACACACAGTTCTGTCCAAACAGCTTACAAAAGAGGATTCTCATCATAGTTGCCCTTTAAAGGCTTAGCTGGGTTAATTAGGTTAACTAGGCAATAACTATATAATGATGGTTTGTCCTTTAGACAACTGAAAGCAAATATTGCTTGAGGGGGCTAATAATATTTACCTGAAAATGGATTTTAAAAAATGTTATCGGAAATAACATGAGAAATTCCTTGATCTGTTAAACATCATTTGGGAAATATTGGGAAAAGAATTCAAATTTCACAGAAGGGCAAATGATTTTTATGTATGTATGTCTTTTTCTGCACTCAAAAATACTTAATCACAATGACGTGTATCATTACCTGTTTGTAACCTTTTCATTTTATTTAACCCTTATGTGCTTTTGACGATCTTTCATCCATACCGGGGTGATTTTGAGTCTTAATTTGGCCACAACTTTGTGTTTCAGCAAATGGAATGAGTTTTGGTGGCAAATCTAATTTTGGGAATTGTGTTTTCTACCTCATTAAGCAACAGGCCACAAAGACCCCCGCTTTTCTTTTTGCACCTGTTAGATGTATCTATGTATACACCTTCATGGTGGAAGAGGAGAAAGGAAAAAAATGTGTGCTTTATTTATATATAATTTAAACAATTATTAGTGTTTTTTTTTATTGTTTTGTTTAAAATAAATTACTAATTAATTTAAAATATAATATGTTTTTTATTCAATATTCATTTACTTTTAATACCAGTTTTGATAACCGTTAAATCATTTTGAATGAAATTGAATACCATATATGAACATGTTTATTATATTACTTGTATTATTTTCATTAAAATTTGCCAAATCTTTAAATGTCAAAATCTTTAATTATTTAAAAAAAGTTGATTTCAAAATATTGAAATGAATCTATATTGTATGTAATATACTTATAATTTATGAAGATATTATAATATATGAATATGTTTTTGGTTTATTATTATTTTTGTTATTTATTGATTTATTTATATGTGTATTTATAGTTTTTTATTCTTATTATCAAATCAAAAACTTTAAACAATTTCATTTTAAAAAACATTATTTAGTCTTTAGTATTATTATTTAATTTTAAAAGTTTTTTCAAAATATTAAAATAAAATATAATGTTTTACTCTATAGTTGTTAGTTATTTTTATTATTCATTTAACCTTTTTTAATTGCATTAAAGTTTTTCTATTATTATATTAATTATTTTTAAATATAATAAAACAGTTGTAGTTTTCATTACTTGATATTTTTTTATTCACCTAACTTGAATCCATTTTGTAATTATTAATTCTGAATAGTTTTGATTGAAAATCTTTTTTTTAAATATATGAGTAAGTTTTGGCTTGTTATTTGTATTGTTTGCTCATTTATTTTTTAATTGTTTTTTATTCTTATTATTAAAATTAAAAGTTTAAATAAATTATTTTAAATATATCTGAATTTTTGTATTAAGTTTTTATTTTGTTTTATTTTTTATTTTTTCATTTCATCCCAAAAAAAAATGTGCATTTAACCAAGAAAACCAAAACTGTCCCAGCCAGATCCCCCTCAATAAAATCAAACTCACAGAGAAACTTTCTCTTTCTTTCATCCAAACTCCAAATCAACCCAACACAACATCCCCCATCTTGATTTTCAGTCTCAGAAAATCTCAGAAACTGATCTAGTGTCAGTAATGAACCTGCTCTCCCCACTCTCTTCCTCTTCAGTGTCTCACCTGCTTGAGAAGTTTGTGAATCAGACATCTGGCCAGAAACAGCGGCTCCGACCTCCTGCCTCGAGTCCTGCGAGTGCCACTAAAAGGACTAAAAAGACCAAAAGACTGTTTATTCAGAGAGTCAGTTGAAGCCGCGGCCCCCCGGAGCCCCGCTTTTCTCATGCTAACACTCTCAAATTGTAATCTCCAGAGAAGCAAGCACACATATTTGTTCACGACTGAGCTCCCACATAATGGAGTGACAGCAGATGGCAGGCCGGACCTGGAATACAGCAAAAAATCAAATGCCATCAGATGAATAGTGAACAATATTACAGACATTTTATGAGTTGGAAAAATGCTTAAACTCTCTCACTCAAAAATGCTAAATTGAGCTGAACCAACACAATTCTTAAAATCTTGGGGGGGGCAACTGGATTGCTTTATGTTCAATCCACTTGAATTTGCTATAACAATTAATACAACTCAAATGGTTTGTGTTGGGACAACATGAAGGAATTGTGTGAATCCCAGCATTTATCACAGTGCTAAAGATTTTGATTTATTTTTGCATCAAAGCAATCCATTCAGCCTCATAAGTGTGTTATCAGTAGGCCCACACAGAATCTGCGCATGCAAAATTCCACAAATTTTCCGCAGATTTCTGCAGATTTTAAGCCCATCATTAATTAAATAATCAATAGTAATTGTGTATATCTGAATTTATTCAGTAATTTATTACTTTTTATTTCATATATTAAGGTTTTAGTTATGATACTCCGCTGGATACTCCCAAAATAATTCCGCAGATATCTGCAGATTTTTACCAAGATTCTCTGCAGAAATAGCAAAAAACATCCGCAGATTCTGTCTGGCCCTGGTTATCAGTAACAGTTAACAAAGGGGTTTTGTTTTACGTAAAACTATATAAACATAAACATTCATTAACTTTCCTTTGGCTTAGTCCTTTATTTATTAGGGATCGCCACAGCAGAATGAACCGCCAACTATTCCAACATATGTTTTCCGCAGTAAATGCCCTTCCAGCCACAACCCTGCACTGGGAAACACCCATACACTCTCTTATTCAAACACACACTCATACACTACAACCAGTTTAGTTTACCCAATTTACCTTTAGACTGTGGGGGAAACCGGAACACCCGGAGGAAACCCACACCAACACAGGTAGAACAAACTCCACAAAGAAATGGCAACTGGCTCGGACTTGAACCAGCAACCTTCGTGCTGTGAGGCGACAGTGCTTACCACTGAGCCACCGTGCCGCCACATAAACATAAGTTAAAGTATTAAAGCAAAACAAACATTAAAACTCAAATCAAGCCCTGATCATAAACATTCCTGTTTTCCGTTTCACTTTTATTAACAGATATAATTTTTTACATTACATTATTTATCATTAACTTTACATCATCATTAAGCTCATTTTCAATACCCTCAGCTTTCATTTTTAATTTCGACTCTATTCAAAATTCATTAGCTTTTTTTTTGTCTTTCAGATGTCTAATTCAATTCAATAAATATATTCAATAAATATATTATTATATTCAATATATATATTATATTCAATATATATATATTATTATAAATAATCTAATAAATTTGACACACATTCACACACACATACACAATGCTCAGCATAGTTGGATATTGTAAATATAAATATATATATATATATATATATATATATATATATATATATATATATATATATACACACACACACACACACACACACACAATCACACACACACAATGCTCAGCATAATTAGATACACCCATTTTTTATTCATTCAGTTAATTCATATATTTATATATTTACAGATATATTTATTAAAATAATATTTGTCACCAAACATATTTAGAAATTGAAAGACAATTAAATTCAAGCAAAATATTGCAAAAAAAGAAAAAACGGGTGCTCCGGTTTCCCCCGTAATCCAAAAACATGTGGTATAGGTGAATTGGCTAAGCTAAATTGTCCATAGTGTATGTGTGTGAATGAGTGTGAATTTAAAAGATAGATTTGTGAGGGGTGTACTTATATATGCTGAGCACTGTATATATTCACCCATATAAAAAATTCTATAAACACATGATCAAACTATTAACAACAGATTCCCACGCAGTAACTTCAACTGAATTAATATGCAAATAAAGTTATTTGACTGTATAAAGACACTCTTGGCAAAGTCAGACAGGAATAAGTGCAGGTCGAGATATTATTTTAATGAATTTCTGAGGTCATGCTGTCATAATACGTTACTGCATGAACCGCTCACTGGTGTATTAGGATGATTTAGGTCAATTTGTATATTTAGCTGCACCACAAATCTGCTCGGTTTCACATTGCAAGATCTCACTCAAGGCCAGAGCCAAAAGAAAAATACCCCGTAAGTCCTTCCAACTGCTGGAGTTCAGACAATAGCTGGCGGAGGAGAAGTGACCCGGCGGTTGAAGCGTAATTTAGGCAGCAGTGGGAGGTGCTGGAGAAATAACACTGAAACTCTCCTGCCCACTAACTACCAAAGAAAGAGTGAGTGGAGACATTCCTGCTGAGTCTGAGTGACCGACGAACTGCCACAGCGTACACACACACTTATAAAGTACATATCCTCTCACTCATACACACACACACACACACTCTCTCTCACACATACACACATAAAGTATACACATACACTTTAAAAAGCCTCACATTACACTCACATCAATTACATATGCACACTTAAAAGCATGCATACATGCTGAACGCACCCATAAGACACAAAAAAAGTATACACACACATACACTATATATATATATATATATATATATATATATATATATATATATATATATATATATATATATATATATATATATATATATATATATATATATTTATATATATATATAAATATACATATATACACACTCACGGCCACTTTATTAGGTACACCTGTCCAGCTGCTCGTTAACACACATTTTTAATCAGCCAATCACGACAACAACTCAATGCATTTAGGCATGTAGATATGGTCAAGACGATCTGCTGGAGTTCAAACCGAGCATCAGAATAGGGAACAAAGTGGATTTAAGTGACTTTGAGCATGGCATGGTTGTTGGTGCCTGGCAGGCTGGTCTGAGTATTTCAGAAACTGCTGATCTACTGGGATTTTCACGCACAACCATCTCTAGGGTTTACAGAGAATAGTCCGAACATAAGAAAATATCCAGTGAGGGGCAGTTCTGTGGACGCAAATGCCTTGTTGATGCCAGAGGTCAGAGGAAAATGGTCAGACTGGTTCGAGTTGTTAGAAAGACAACAGTAACTAAAACAAGCACTCTTTACAACTGAGGTCTGCAGAAGAGCATTTCTGAACATACAACACGTCCAACCTTGAGGCGGATGGGCTACAGCAGCAAAACACCACACAGAGTGCCACTCCTGTCAGCTAAGAACAGGGAACTGAGGCTACAATTTGCACAGGCTCACCAAAATTGGATGATAGAAGATTGTAAACGTTGCCTGGTCTGAAGAGTCTTCATTTCTGCTGCAACATTCGGATGGTAGGGTCAGAATTTGGGCCCAACAACATAAAAGCATGGATCCATTCTGCCTTGTATCAACGGTTCAGGCTGGTGGTGGTGGTGTAATGGTGTGGGGGATATTTTATTAATATGGAATAGGGGATCCGCATCATAGATGTGTAGTCGATAAATCTGCAGCGACTGCGTGATGCTATTAAGTCAGTATGGAGCAAAATCTCAGAGGAATATTTCCAGTATCTTGTTGAATCTATGCCAAGAAGGATTAAGGTAGTACTGAAGGCAAAAGGGGGTCCAATCTGGTACTAGTGAAGTGTACCTAATAAAGTGGCCGGTAAGTGTGTGTAGTATAAAACCAGGTCTTATGTCGTTGATAAAATATGTTACATATAAAAATTATATTTAGGAAGATTAAATGTGAACGGATGAAACTGCCCTGGGATACTTTACGTCACTTTGCAAATTTACAATTTTGTTGCAAAAAAAGTAATAGATCTGTCTAATAAAGGGTTTAATCTATTGTTGCTTAGACATTACAGTAAGGTGAAGAAAACGCCCAGAGTATTCAGCACTGGACAAATACAAAACCCCTTATCTGTCATGGCTTTCATAACAGTGTCAGTGATTCCCCAGAGTTCAGCTCCTTATCTCTGCTTTCAGGTATCAGTCACTGTCTCTGTCTCGACCTGCCGTCCGTCAGACTGTCTTGAGAATTTGCGCACATGTCAGAAGTATAATTTAGTTACTTACATGTCAGAAGTATAATTTACCTATGCATTTTTTGGTGATGAACGTAAATAGGCATCAAGAAAATGCTGCAAGAAACAAGGAGCTGAGAGATCTTATATATCTGCCTGTATTTATTCAGAAAATGCATCAAATAAATGTTTTTTATTGTTTCACATTTTTGCATAATATATAAATATGATATATGGGCACGTTGTGGCTCAGTGATTAGGACTGTCTCCTCACAGCAAGGAAGTCATTGGTTTGAGTCCTGGCTGGGCCAGTTGGCATTTCTGTGTGGAGTTTGCATGTTCTCCATGTGTTGGTGTGGGTTTCCTCCTGGTGCTCCCGTGTCCCCCACAGTCCAAAGAGATGCGCTAGAGGTAAATTGGGTAAACTAAATTGGCCGTAGTGTATGTGTGCAAATGAGTGTGTATGGGTGTTTCCCAGTACTGGGCTGCAGCTGGAAGATCATCTGCTGCATAAAAAGTATGCTGGATAAGTTGTCGGTTCATTTCACAGTGGCGACCACTAATAAAATAAAGGGACTAAGCTGAAAAAAATTGAATGAATGAATGAAAAATAAATAGTTGTATATTTTGTCAGAAATAAAATGTCTGTTAATTTAGTTTTATCTATTTAAAATTTATTATTTTGAATTTTTTTTGTTATTACTTTTAAAGTAATACCTTTACTTTTAAAGGACAAACATAAAAGTGTCTAATAAGGAGGAGTGAGGAGCAATATTTAAAACAGTCTGACATCATTTACTTCCGCATTCTTTCAATATTAAAGGTCTGTACTGGCCCAGTACCCCCATAAGTGGTTCTGTTAGCTCATCAGTTGGAATAAAATAACTTTTGCATAGATTATGACCAAGAGATTTTTCTTTTTTCCTGTGATTACTAACATGTGCAGGAACCAAAAAACCTAGACCACACAGAACCTAAAAGGTACACTTACACCTTTTTACGGGGAAAAAACACCTCTTTTGTGGAGGGGTTTATCATAACACAGACAACATATACAATTATTTTAGTAATTATTATTCAGTGTTTTATGTAAATTCAAAGGGTTTTCTTTAAAATGATACCAAACTTTTGCATTAACACCTCTGCATGTGGATTTGGGAAGTTTTTGAGTTTGGGCAAAATCCAGGTGGAAACTCCAAAATAGCACTTGACTTTAAAAATGTTAATTAATATCATCATAAAACATTAAATAATATTAATTTGATTAAAATATTACTTTTGATAATTCTTTTTATATTCAGAAATAAAATGTCCGTATTTTTAGCTATTTAAAAAATGTATTAATTTTTTACTACTTTACTTTAATAGTAAAATAAAAAATATAGTTGTAATGTCTTTATTTAAAACAGTTTAGTTAATTATTATATCAAAAAATGAAATGTAATGAATACTTTTAATTACATTTATTATAAAATATTATTTTACTCATTAAAATAAACATTAATTATTATTAATTTGATTAAAATATTATAATTTTTCTTTTTAGCTTTAGTTATTTAAAATGCATTATTTTCTACTATTATTATTTTTTAATATTACTAATAAAGTAATATCTTTAACTTAAAAGTCAAAAGGTCATTGGGAAAAGAGAAGAGCAATATTAAAACTGTTTTGTTAATTATCATATCATTAAATTAAATGTAATGAATACTTTTTATTACATTTGTTGTAAATTATATAATTTAGATTTGAAAATTAAGTTGTTTTTTTCTGAAATAAAATATCTGTTATTTCAGTTTTAGCTATTTAAAATTTATTATTATTTTTATTTTATTAATATAACTATTAAAGTAATATATTTTAAAGAGCAATTTTTGATTAAAAGAATTTTATTCATTTTAAAATAATAAAAACACTATGAATACTTTTTATTAGATATGTTATAAAATATTATTTTATTAGATCATAATTTATATAATAAAATTATAATAAAAATATTATTATTAATTTTACTAAAAATATAAGTTAGATTTTTTTCAGAAATAAATTGTTATTTTAGGTTTATCTATTTAAAATGTATTATTTTTACTATTATTTATTAAAACATTACTACTAAAGTAATATCCTTAACTTTTAAAGGTCAAACATGAAAAAAATGTCTAATTAGTATGATTGAAGAAAGAAAGACTGAATGATCAGTCGAAGCAGATGCACGCGTGAGCGCATAAAAACCCAAACAGACAGAGAATTCCTGGAATGTCAAGCACACAATGAGCAACATTTAAAGTGTGCAGTGCTCCTCTGATGCTGCTAAATTTGGCTTGGCCTCTGGTTTTATGAACTGACTGAGTGGTTTCAACCAAGCCTGAAAATGATTGGAAGTGACTCCATGTGAAAAGAGCCGTTATTGGCTATATAAATTATGCAGCCTGCAAAAGCCCAACCTTGACAGGGCAAATCTGCAGAGCAGAGTCTGTTGACAGAAACCACATCCTTCTGTTGTAATGATTGCATGATTACGATTCATATGTATTTGTTTGTTTGCTGTCGTTGTTCTTTTTTGTGAACTAAACTTTTCTTTTATTCTTATTTTTATTTCATTGTTTATTTTTAACAAATAATATTTTGTGATTAACTAATTACATTTAGGATTTTGAAATTAATTACAATATATTCATGAAAGCTGTTATAGGGCTAGATTTATGTGCGAAGTTGAGTTTTAATTAACTACATTCAAATGTATAAAGTAAAATGTGACAAATGTATGACTTTTATTCTATTCAGATTTATTTGTAGCATTAAACTTTAGACTTATTAGCAAGACAATTAGCTAGTTTTATTAAATGCACAATTGTTCATATTTACATCATTTAAGAAAGACAATGTAAACAAATGCTTAGAAGACATCAAATGACGTAAACATACTGTTACATACTGTAAATAACCCCTATGCACTGTAAATCAATCCTTGCTGCCTTCATTTTTTAAGTTGAATCAAGTTACCTTTTCTAGTCATCTCCACTACATCAATCAAACTGACAAAAAATATTAAGTTAAACTTTGAATAACTTTAAAATTTAAGTTGAAAACTGATTACTGTATATTAAAATAAGTTAAAGCAACCTAAAACATTTGTTGTCTTGACTTTTTGTCATTATCTTTTGTGTTTTAAGCTTAATTTTAATTTTAAATTATTTCTATCTATCTATCTATCTATCTATCTATCTATCTATCTATCTATCTATCTATCTATCTATCTATCTATCTATCTATCTATCTATCTATCTATCTATCCCTATTCAGCAGCCTCTCTCTCATGTCCAATTAGATTAATTTAAGGCTTCAGTTCTGTCCAAACATCTCCTCATTTGTTCCTCAGTCTTAAATTACAAGAGGGTAGTCGCAATCAGGTTCACACAAACTATGGTCATTACAGCTATTAAAATGCGCTAGTAATGGATCTGCCGTGATCATTTCAATTATTTAGCGTTTAGATTGGTGGAGTTTAAGCGCAGGGGGGTCTTGGCCAGTTTGATTTGATACCCGCCATGACAGATCTGTCACTTGTAAGAAGAACAACCTTGGGCTGTTAGAGAATATTAGAGGATCTGAGATCGTCTGCCAAATCGGTTCAAGATGGCGCCAAGAATGCCGGGGAAAAACGTCGGTTGCATTAAGCGTGTATTTCTTGCGATTATTTGAGTGAATACTAGCTACATACAGCATACACTGGAAAATACTACCCTGTAGTTCACTGGATTAAACTTGGAGTCGTATTTTGTTTGGAAATAAGAGGCTTTTACCTATTATAAACACTGAGCAGAGTTTGTTCACCGCGCCTCGGTGTTTTTTTTCGAGTTTGGGAAAGTACTGGTTCATTTTCTTGACGTCACCGTTTGGCCTTGCAGCTATGCTCAGGACTACATATTTTGAGGACAATTGGTTAAGTGGAGTTAAACTGTTGCCTTTTCCTCCTCGAGGTACCTTCTCTTTTGATCCCACCGTCTCTGGCGCCTTCCAAAACGCAGCTCGTCTGGCTCTCTAAATGAGAGAGAAGAAAACTCAGCTCGCTTCTCAGCTGAGCCTTTTGTAACCTTAAAAGCCCGTGACATGCCTTAAATTGCCTAAGTATTGTGTAACTTACAGCCCTTTCGAATCAATTTCTGCCTTCACAAAAGCTTTTTCTCAATAAAGCAACCATGAAAAGTTTCCATATACTTTAGAAATGCTTCTTCAAAAGACAGGCTTTTTATTTTAGCAGGAAAAAAAAGATTGATTTTATGAAAATTAGTATAAGGTTTGTTGTTTGCAGGAGTTGTTTGTTTTTTTCCCTACATTAAATATCTTTTTTTTTTTTTTTTTTTTTTTTTTTTGTATTTTTAACGAGCCCTATAATTACACTTTTCTGGTCGCTGGACTTACCTCAAAAGTCTAGTTGAGAGCATGTTCACCATAAACAGGTGTATTATTTCGCTATTAGCCTACCTGTTAATGACTTTATTTATTTTACCTGACAGTTTTCTTTAGGCTAACATTGAGTCCTAATATTTTACAAATAAGGCAATTCGGTTATAGCTTTATGAGTTATAAAGAAGCCGAAGGAAAATGAATGAATAAACGAGTTAGCCTACATAAGCCCTGCAAGGCCATATACAGTGCTCAGCATAACTGAGTAGACCCCATTTTGATATTTTATCCATTTCTCATGCAGTGAATATAGGCAATATATTTTAGTGTATTTAAATAAAACACATTAAACATATATATTTATTAAAAGAATATTTTAGTCACCAAACATGTTTAGAAATTGAAAGATAATATAATTAAATTCAAGCAAAATATTGCAAAAAACAATTTTTTTTTCTTATTTTTCAATTTGTGTGTATTTTTTGTAAAACAAATTTAGGTGTACTAGTTTTTGGACATAAGTTTATCATAAGTTAGTTTGTTAGATAAGGTCCAGATTTTGCTTCAGTATTGCAGTATTGACTAATTGACTAATATGAACATGTAACATTAAAAATAGGAATTTAAAAGATAGACTTGTGAGGGGTGTACTTATATTTGCTGAGCATTATATATATATATATATATATATATATATATATATATATATATATATATATATATATATATATATATAGTGTGTGTGTGTGTGCGTGTGCGTGTGCGTGTTTGTGTGTGTGTGTGAGTGTGTGTGTATGAGAGTTTGGGTCGATGCAAAAAACTCTAAATGCCATCTAAAAGTTTCCTTATCAGGCTCCTGGCAAAGAAAAGTCATTTTTTCTGGTCTTCAAAGTGAAATATCCCTATATATATATAGAGAGAGAGAGAGAGAGAGAGAGAGAGAGAGAGAGAGAGAGAGAGAGAGAGAGAGAGAGTAGTAATTAGTCTAATTATTTTACATGAGAATACTTTTTTATAAAGATAATAATCATCTTTAATTTAATAATAATATTTATAATAATAATGATTAAAAATACAATATTTTTAGATAGAACAGGTCTGTCCGGTTATCTTGTTTATTCGTATATGACCAAAGTTTTGGTCTGGAGTAATTCCTCTCCATTGTGCCTTTTCAGTGGCTTCTCGACAGTCGGATACAGATACTTCGAGAGCTTCCCCACTGTTTAATTGGGCTAAAATTGGTCTACTTTGTGCTCCAAAGAGTCAAGAGCCCCGAGGCCATCTATACATCATCTCAGCAAGACATCCGCGATTAAGTACTCATTTTTCTCAATATCCCCTTGATGTCTTGGTGTCAACTTGACCACATGACTTCTAAGGGCTCGCTTTGGATTGGTCCGAGCTCGCCTCAGGGGGGACCTTTCCACCAATCAAAACGAGGTTTTTGTGGGACAGCTGGTCGAGCGCGCACGCTGATTGGTGGAGAAAAGTTTGCGAACTATTATAACAGCGCATAGGGACGGAGTGTGTTAGAAGTTGTTGAGACGTGACCGTATATGCAGCAGCTCGTGGCGGATGGTTAACGATGAATTCTCCTAAGGGACCCGTTGAAACGACATCTCAAGAAAAGTCTGAGTCGGACAGCGAGGAAAGTCAAAAGCCGAGAGATATGACCGCTGACACAGGACATAAAGCCAAGAAGACTTACCTCCCGTTCAGTGTTGAATCCCTGATGGCCAAATCCAGCTGCCAGCAGGTCGCGTGTTCTCCGGCTCTCCAGCATCAGAGAATGGGACATGGTCAGGACTTAGTAAGGACTTACTTTGTAGAGAAAGCCAAAGTTTCTGTGGACACTTTGTCGAGCGTTTCGGACAGTCTAAACGACGACAGTGAAGAACTAAGCGATAAGGAACAGAGCACTTGGTCAAACTCTTCATCTTTCACATCTCCTCCTCGTAAGTATAGCTTATATCTACCATTCATTAAGGTGTTTTTGATTATGAGTATATATATTTAAAAAAAAAAACTGTTTTAATAGCTAACAATCTGACTAAAAGCATATTTATACTTTTGACAATTTGTCTCATGTGTTGATAAACACGTGGATACAGCATTTAGATTTATTATAAACTTTTTATAAAATAATGTTTTAAAATATTTTAGTAAATTATAATTTATTATAATTTACTTTAGATGAATTAATTATTATTAGCTAAATGTAAAGAGGAGGAACAAAGGCTTGCACAGCAACTAAAGAAGGTTAAAATTTGTAAAACTGCTCAGATGATTTTTGTTTTTATGATGATAATTAAAATAAATAATAATAATAATAATTAAAACATTTAACCAGCATAGCATTTTAAGAGATTACACTAGTAAATAGAATTTACTGAAAACAACAACTATTAATTAAATCTTACACAATTGTAATAATAACTAGTAATTAAATAGTATTTTAATATTTTATTTCACTCTTAATATAGTTTTGTTGGGCTAATTGGAAAAGTTGCAACTAACATTTTGTTCAGTTCTGAAAGAAAGAAAGAAAGAAAGAAAGAAAGAAAGAAAGAAAGAAAGAAAGAAATGGGATTGTAAAATGCACAATGAGAAAGAAATAATAAATAGCTTATACAACAGTTGCAAACCCAAGTCTGAAAAGAAAGACAAAAATAGAAACTCTAATGCAAAAGAAATGTATTTGTTGTAGCGTGTAACAAAAACAACAACAACAATAATAATAATAATAATAATAATAATAATAATAATAATAATAATAGGCCTATACACAACCAGAAAAGTTGCATGCCCAAGTTTTCATTTTTTAAAGAACTAACGAAACTAAGCAAGAAAGACTCTAAAAATGCACAATGAAGGTAGGCTGCTGGTTATTTGGAGAGGTTTTCTCATTTCTAAGTTAAAAACAGTTTGTTGGTCGTTTCGTCCAGGTCACCCGAGCCCAACGCCGTGCACCTTACGCAAGCACAAGACGAACAGGAAGCCGCGCACACCGTTCAGCACCTCCCAGCTGCTGTCGCTCGAGCGCAAGTTCAGACAGAAACAGTACCTCTCTATCGCCGAACGGGCCGAGTTCTCCAACTCCCTCAACCTCACCGAGACTCAGGTCAAGATCTGGTTCCAGAACAGGAGGGCGAAAGCCAAGAGACTCCAGGAGGCCGAGCTGGAAAAGTTCAAATGCGCGTCCAAACCGCTTCTGGCCCCGTTCGCGCTGCCGTTCCCTCTGGGATCTCCATCATCTCTATACGGACCTCCTGCCTCGTTCCCACGACCCGTCCCGATGCCAGGACTATTTAACGGACCCGTGTCCTATGGGATGTATTATTTGTCTTAAAAACTTTTTTATTCCACTCTGAAATTATTTGAGAGACGTTTACATAAGTCACAGGGAAAGTTATATATATGAGCTATAATTGCACTATTAAGTGCTGAATAATACTAACGAACAACATGTACTTTTGTTATTATTCTGAGGAACCGCTTTTAATTACAGACAGTAGTAAATAATAAGTGTTGGCTAGAATCGTCATGGATTGATTCGGTAATGTCACATTTAGACCTACCCAGTTCCACAAACCCATAAGAAATCCTGGAAGCGAGCTTCTGAATTTGTGTCGAGTTTTATTCTTTGTGTTGTATACTGACGTGCTCTTGTAGAGCAGGTATAGATGTTTAACTCTTTTACGATCATCTGACACGGAGGTTATCCGTCAGATAAGTACTTATTGGCCTTATGTTGGAAGTGCCTTGAAAGACCAAATATTTATTAGTCTAAAATAAAAATAAAATATTCTTTCTTAAGTTTAACCTTTTCCCTTTTGTTTATTTTGTCATATTATCTGACAACAATTTATTTGTTTTGGCAGAAATTAAACAATGTTTTCTGTGAAAAAAACATTTTAATATTTTTTTTTTAGAATGGGAACATCAGTGAAAAAAAATAATAATCAAGAAAAATGTTTCATCACACTCAAAAAAAAATTATTTTCTTTTTAGTGTGATGCAACATTTTTCTTGATTCTGTAATTTGACGGTGTTTGTTTACATCGTCAAAACTCCGTCTCCATATCGTAAATTTAATGTGCATTTTCAAACTTTACAATGAGATTAATTTTATGATAAATAAATAGTCATTATTCAACTTTTTGGGGTTTATAAACCACCAAAAATATACGCGGCCATAAGTACTGAAATTTAAAACGAACTTCTGCTGAGAAAAAAAACAATAAAGAAAAATCACAGAAATAACATTAAATATTATAAATCAACAAATTCTAAGTGTGCAAAAAAATGCATTTTAATGGTTTGGTGTCTTTGAACATACTATTCCATTTATTGGTTTAAACGCCATGAGAGACGGAAAAAATACCCAAAGCCCCAAATGAACATTATAATTTAGCTACATTAAAACCAATACAATTTACAATGTAATTTACAGCCTATAAATTTATAACAAATTATAATAGTTCTGTTTTGTCAAAGAGACAAATGAGTGATCTATAGTTTTGTTAGTTGTTGTTGGCAATTAGTTGTTCTCATTAGCTAGTTGAACACAAGTTGACAACCCATGTTTGCTTAATTTGTTTGATCCTTTACTGCAAAATTACAGAGGAAATTACTTATAATAACAATAGTCATATTTGCGTGTTCACACTGCAACACAGCTGTTAATGCTCTATTATATCTTTTATTGAATAACATTTTATTTTAAACTGAGAAAAATAATGAACAAAACTGTAGTTAAACTTGCTTATTGTCCAATAGATGGCGCCATCATAAACTCTTCAACAAATTATCACTATCTGTTTGGAAGCATAAAAGTTTAAAATTAACTATTTATTTGAACTCAAGTTTTTAGGTGACACGTGTATAGTTAACTACACCTTTATTTGTAAGCATTAAACACGGAAAAATCCTGAAGATTTAATTATTTATTTCAAAGCAGTCCGTTTCACCGCACTAAAATATGCCTCCATCACAAGCATTGGCCACCGGGACCCTTCTCAACATCTGCAGCCGTCAGTGGGTCGCATAAAAGCACCTAAATGACAAGGATAAGCAGCAAAAAAACGTGTGCCTTAGGCTGGATGTCAATTTTCGGTTCTCAGATGGTCTTTATTACACATCATTAGCCACAAAATGAAATCTTAAATGATCTCTTAATCGTTTGTTCACAAAGTTCAGACATCTGATTTTAGAAAAGATTATGAAGCGGATTAAGAGCGGTTATTAAAGGACGGCGATATGGATTTTTATTGGTCACTTTAATTCTCGAACTATTTGTTGACTACCATTCTTTACATCCAAATGTTACTGAGAAATAAATACAAGGGTTTGGAAGGCCATAAGAAGTACTTCACAGACGACAAAATACACTCTTAAAAAGTAATTTTTTAACGCATTTCTTCGGATTACTTGAGTTTAGTAACGGAATACAAATGGCATAAAATAACTCTTTGAATTGTACGATTGTATTAAATTGTACTTAATTAAACCTAACATAGCCTATATTCACTTATGAAGTGGTATTACTTAATTAAATTGAATTATGATTTTCAATGTATTGACACTTTCAAATTGCATGTTAATGGGACAATGATGTTGAAAATGCTAGTCAGCAAACAAAATGACATTTATTGACTTTTTATTATAGTTAGATGTGGGTCAGGGTTGGTTTGTAATACTTCTAATAAATTAGTAAATTACAAGTTTTCTTTTTCAATTATTATTTTTTTTCTCCATGCAATCCAGTTGCATTATGTGACCTTAATCTTTATGTGAAATAACAGTTAAAATTTCAGCAGTGACGTTAATTCACATTTTAGTAGTTTGAAAAACAACAAAAGTACATTGTAAAATATATATGATCAATTAGTCCTGAGAGCATATTAAACTAAGTTATCCATGTTCTAACTTTTATAAGTTAGGCAAGCTGTTTCAAGTCAGTTTAACATAATATAAGTTTAATGGACTCATAAAAATTATATATATATATATATATATATATATATATATATATATATATATATATATATATATATATATATATATATATATATATCTTTTTTTTATATATATATATATATTATATATATATATGCTCTCAGGACTAATTGATCATATATATTTTACAATGTACTTTTGTTGTTTTTCAAACTACTAAAATGTGAATTAACGTCACTGCTGAAATTTTAACTGTTATTTCACATCAAGATTAAGGTCACATAATGCAACTGGATTGCATGGAGAAAAAAAATAATAATTGAAAAAAAACTTGTAATTTACTAATTTATTTAACACATTTTCACAATATAACTGCCATTCGAGTACCACCTTTTTAAAATGTTATGAAATACAGTTTGTGTATGTGTGTGTGAAGGCCTCATTGTTTGTTAGGTTTTTCTGTTGCAGTGATTAACTATTTGCTACACTTAATTTAATAGCATTTCACCGCTTGCAAAACCTACAGAAAGGCAGGACTGAGTTGATAAATATTTCTGATTATATGATGACAGGATGTGTTGCTCAGTTGCAGAGGTCAGTGTTGCAGCATGTAGCATTGACATCTTCATTCAACGTATAGATCAAGCAGAACGATCTAGTCATACAGGAACGGATGGAGGCGGAACCTGCAGAAACCAATGATTAAAATTGAATTAGATACAATATAGTTGAAGTCAAAAATAATGTTTAACAGAGCAATACTTTTTTCACAGTATTTCCTGTAATATTCTTTTCTGGAGAAAGTCTTATTTGTTTTATTTTGGCTAGAATAAAAGCAGTTTTACATTTTTTTAAAACAATTTTAAGTTCAATATTGTTAGCCCACTTAAACAATATTATTTTTCGATAGTCTACAGAACAAACCATCGATAAACAACGACTTACATAATTGCCATAACTTGCCAAGTTATCCCAAGTAACCTAGTTAAGCCTTTAAATGTCACTTTAAGCTATATAGAAGTGTCTTGAAAAATATCCAGTCAAATATTATTTACTGTCATCATGGCAAAGATAAAATAAATAAGTTATTAGAAATGAGTTATTAAAACTGTTATGTTTAGAAATGTGTTGAACAAAATTTGCTTTCTGTTAAACAGAAATTGGGGAAAAAATATAAGAGGCTTATAATTCTAACTTTCAATGTATATTATGAATTTACCCAGTATTTGAGGCCTAAGTTGGATGTGTGTGCAGACATCGAAGCTTCCAAAACACGTCTGCACTGATGGAGTACATTGGAGGCTGGTCCCTTTGGAAATACACAGGTTACACTTCAACGCCATTACAGTGTACGATACACGAGCAAGATCTGAGTCAGGAAAAGAGAGAAAAAAACATTCATAAAGCATAGTCAGTGATTTCACCAGAGAGAACATGTTCCTGGACCAACATCTACACTCGCCAGCCAATTTATTAGGTTCACCTCACTAGTATTAGGTTAGACCCACTGTTTTCTTTAGATCTGCCTTAATCCTTCGTGGTATAGATTCAACAAGGTACTGAAAAAATATATATTTGATCCATATTGACATGATAGCATCACGTAGTTACTACATAGTTGGCTGCCCATCCATGATGCGAATCTCCTATTCCACCACATCACAGAAGTGCCCTACTGGATTGAGATACGGTGACTGTGGAGGCCATTTGATTACAGTGAACTCATTGTCAAGTTCAAGAAACCAGTCTTAGATGATTCACGCTTTATGACATGGCGGGTTATCCTGCTGGAAGCAGCCATGAGAAGATGGGTACACTGTGGTCATAAAGTGTGGTACACTGTTGCCTTTCTATCAGCTCGAACCAGTCTGGCCATTCTCCTCTGACCTCTAGCATTAACAAGGCATTTGCGCCCACAGAACTGCCGCTCACTGGATATTTTCTCTCTTTCAGACCATTCTCTGCAAACCTTACAGATGGTTGTGCGTGAAAATCCCAGTAGATCAACAGTTTCTGAAATACTTGGACCAGCCCGTCTGGCACCAACAACCATGCCACGTTCAAACTCACTTAAATCACCTTTAATCCACATTCTGATGCTCAGAGCAGATCATCTTGACCATGTCATGCCTAAATCCATTGAGTTGCTACAATGCGATTGGCTGATTAGAAATTTGCATTAGCAAGCAGTTGGACAGATGTACCTAATAAAGTGGCCGTGTATATTGAGTGTATGTTGATACTGATAACATTCCAATCAGCCGGTCAAAATTAACGAATTTTGAAAAAGTTTACATCTTATGTTAAGTTTGGGCTTAGAGTTAGGGTTATGTACTTCTGATTGTAACCATTATTCCTCTCTGATTTTGGGAATAATTTACAGTTATGGCTGGGGTTAGGGGGGTAGGGATGGATTACATTTTTGAGCAAAAATGAGATTACATGACATGTTAATACTGGATCACACCCACCCATAAAGCGCTGGTGTTACAAAAAGAAAACATTGCATACACATCAAAAACAGCACTCAAAAGTCTGCTGCTTGTTCAAACTACTTTTTTAAAATTATTTGAATCAGCCCACTTATGTTGTTTTTGGGACAACTTAATTGTTTTATGTTCAATGCACTTAAATAAAAAACAATAATAATATTATTTTAGAAAATATTATTTTCACCTTTATTGAAAGGACAGTGGAGATTTACATAGAGGAAAGTATGGGGAGCAGAGATAGGGGAAGGAATCAGCAAAGGACCTCGAGCTGGGAATCGAACTCAGGTCATCACAAGCAACTGGATGCTTTTGGCGCCGACCAATCAACTTATATTTGTAAAAATGATGTCCTGTACATCTTTTTTCAACTCAAGCAGAGTTGTCATGCTTTGCCTGCACTGTAAAACAGCTGGAGTTTAACTGTGGCTGAGGAAGCCAAGTGTTTCTTATACTCAAGGACATCCACGTCCTGAGGAAGAAACTCTTTGTTATTAAAGGGGAACTATTTGCTCTTTTTTTATAAGTCGAAATATAAGTGTCCCTATAATGTTCCTGTAAAGCAGGGGTGCTCAATCCTGTTCCTGGAGATCTACCTTCCTGTACAGTTTAGCTCCTACCCTGATCAAACCCGGCTGAACTAATTAATTAGGACCTGAAATCCACTTGATAATTACAGACAGGTGTGTTTGATAAGGGTTGCAACTGAAATCTGCAGGAAGGTAGATCTCCAGGAACAGGATTAGCCACCCCTGCTGTAGAGCGTCAACTCCAAATACTCCACACACTATTTAGTATACCACTTATTTAGATGGACAATTTTAAATGGAAGCAAGACATGGCATTTTCATGTGCGTCTCTTTAAATGCAAATGAACTTCTGCAAAAGAAGGTGGAGTCTCTACAGCACTTGTCTCAGATATTTACCAACACCTTAGTTTGACTTTGATTATCACGTCTGTGTCATGTGAAGTTCTTCCTCAATGTAAATCTATTATCTACATGCTTTTTAAAAGCCTTGTCAGATTAAGTGAAGTTTAAATTTAAACTAATTTCAAGAGGAGCACATGCTCATGATTGACCCAGCTGACCCACATTAGCCAATCATGATCCTCCAATCAAAGAATCCCAAGTCACTATATAAATATCCTCATTTCCTTTCTACGACTATCTTCATCTGGAAGAAACCCCCCTCCTCCCTTCTTCCACCTTTATCCAGAATGGGTGGCACGGTGGCCCAGTGACTAGCACTGTTGCCTCACAGCAAGAATACCAATGGTGTTGAGTCCTCGCTGGGTTGGTATTTCTGTGCAGAGTTTGCATGTACTCCCCGTGTTCCACTGGTTTGCCTGGTTTCCTCCCACCATACAGAAGTTCACCTTTGCCTCAGCAGCAGGGAAGTTTGAAGATCGACCTGAACTCAATCTCCCCTCGCCCTGCGAAGGGGGGGCTGGGCACAAGGATCCCTTGAGCTCAGGGCTCTCTCCCGGGACAGCAATCCAAACAAGCTATATAAATCATGAGCTAAGTGTGAACTCTTGAAACTCCTGTTGCATGGTTTTCTGGCGACACTAGATGTGGCATATACTGACCAACATGACAAACTATTTACAATGGGCATCTTATGCATTTAGTAACTAATATTTGCTGGTATGCTTAAATAAAATGAAGAAAAGAAACACTTAGCCCCAAACAAACTTCCAAAATCAATGTCTCAGAATGCCCATAAGATTGGTTTAGGCCATCTAGACAAGAATTATGCTTGATAATTGTAACGCAGCATATTTTACAATGAATGCTTGGTTGTTTTTAACTCAGTTTTTCGATTGAGAATTTGGGTTTGTGCATGCATATTTAACCCAAAATTGCTAAGAAACAGCACTGTATGAGATTCTAATATGTAATTCTAACCTATTTTTATGGACCTAATATGTTTGTGAAAGTTGAATCAGGTTCAGTAATTGATTGAGAAGTGAGAAATGAAAAAGACTTACCATGAGTAAAAATCACCAGGATGCAAACAGCACAAAGTTTCTTCATTTCTCTTGTATGTCTGGCATAAAATAATAAATGTAACACTGGTTTAGATTTGATCAACCTAAGAAAAATAGGCTTATATATGTTAGTCTTACCAATAAGCTGATGGCCGTTTCTCACCTTGTAGATGGACACAAGTGGACTGATAAACTTTTAAACAGTCAGTGGGAGGTTTCTCGAAATGTGCGTCATCCACAGTCTTTCCTAATGTGATCATTAAATGGGAAATTAATGTGTAACAATATAAATTATAAAATATTTAAATTACCATGTAAATAGAGAGCTATAAGAAACCACTTGGCAATTGTTAGTTTCTTTGGATTAGTAGTTGAGTAAAATGTCAAAATATATTACTCAATGAATGCATCAATACATTTCTGTTAGTAAATTATAGCTTCTTTTCCTCAGAAAATGAGAATTAAACAGAACATAAGCAATGTTTTGTTGTGATTTGTTGTAATTGAAAGTTATAGTTATTCCACCAAATATAAATTATTAAAAGTTATCAAAAGTTTTTTTTAAATGGTGCTTGGTCAAAATATTAGTATAAATCATAAAAGCTCTTGATATAACTTTTTCATTTTTTTTCTTTAATTTTTTTCAAGAAAAATGCTGTAAAGGACAAAATTTTTATTCCGAAAAATAGCAAAAAGCCAAACAAACTACTAACGGTAGAAATCAAAGTAAAGCTTAAAACACAAACATATCTAAACATGAATGAAATTAGATTTTTATTAGTACTTTCTTTTAGCAAAGCTCTAATTTGTGCTGTATTCATTATCAAAATCAGCTCTTTTCTTGCTGAGTTAGGCTTGTATGATCTGAACACTGTGGACTATTGTTTTTTTACACTGTTACTTTTTACTCTAAGAATTAATAATGATTTGCAACATTTGTGCAGCAGCAGTGTGATGCCTGTTGGTTATCTGTGAAACAGCACAAAGGCTTTATTCAGTGATGATACATGGTAAACTAAGACTGGTGTCTTGAATTTTATCATTGAACAGCCAAGGTCATGGAGAGGCAGCTTTTAAATACAGCAACACTTGTAGGCCTACTATTGTCATTATATTGAATAACCAACAATACTTTTTACTTTTATTTTAAATAAAGTTGGTGAGAAATTGAGTATTTGTGAGTTCACTCAAAATGTATACACTCAACAGGTAAAGTCTAGAAGGGATATGTGAATACACACATCAATAAGCCTATAGCATAAATTTTGTGACAACTATAATTACAACTTTTATGTTAGGTAGGTTTACGGCTATTGTAGGAGTAGACATTAATAAAAGACAATTCAACAGGTAATTTAATAATGTAAAAAAATTCTCATTAACATTAATAGACAATGACTAAAGACAAAGTCCGTTTAATAACGAATGTTATAGTCTTTGCAATAAAATACACTAGACTTTGATCACTTCTAGCAACAATCACGGCTGTAGATTACCCATAACACACTCCGAGACATTTCGCGCCTACTGAGTTCCCGCGTCTGACCACAAGATGGCGTTCAATTTCACAGTGGATTCCCATCAAGTATCGGCGTAAGTTTCTAAATAAACTATTATTTAATTGTTTAATTAATGTTTCTGTTCGTGACAGAAATCAATATCGTTACTAACTCGATAACTCGATAAGTGTTAACCGTCTGACCAAGACGTTGAATATCTGAGGGGTTTATCAAACCAGCAAAACAAAACAACATCCCCTTCATTGCACCGCGTGCTAAAATTCACTCACTCGTTTTAATTCTCTACTAAGTGAACTATATTAGTGGACTAATGTCAGGAATGGTCAATGAGAGAGTATAAGAGTGTGATTAAAAACCTTTCATCTTTGCTTCAACCCTTGTGTGCTGTTGGGGATGTTTTCATCCACTTTTGGGTGATTTTGAGGCTTAATTTGGCCACAACTTTCTGTTTCAGCTAGCAGAATGGTTTTTAGTGACAAATCTTATTTTGACACATATTTTGAGAAAATGCTTTGAAAACCTCAACAATACACTCTGTGCAAATGTACTTGTTTTTCCTGTTATAATAGTTGAGTTAAAATACCTTATAACCCATCTATAGGTTAGCCTATTATAGCCCCTTCCCAACTATGGGTTATTTTAACCCAATGCATTGAGTTATATAATTTATCCCAATGCATTGGGTTATTTTGATTAAATGTTATTTTTTCGATTCTGGTACTACTACTATTAATACTGTAATTATGACTGTGTAAATAGATAAATGTCTCTGTTGTGTCCTAAGGGTGAGAATGACGGCTGTATCATCTCTTCAAAAAAAAAAAAAAAAACTGTAGAGATGAACTCATGAAGTACATCCATTTAATATATTATTAATATAGATAGTGTGCGTTTGCATCATCATCAAAAAGTGCTGGTGAAAATGATATAAACACGACACAGAGAGGTAATTTGATTAAAAAAAAACAATATTATTTTGCTAGAGCTTAAACTTTAAATGAAAAAACAAAATTATGCACCATATTAATACAGCAGTTCTCTGTCAGTTAAATCAGTTGACTGTTGAAATGCAAAATTTTAACCCAACTGGTTGAGTTAAAATATGAATAACATAATAAAGGTTATAAATAACCCAACAAAGTACCAAATATTTAACTTAACTGGTTGAATTATTAATAAATAACCTAATAAAGGATAACAATAACATAACAAAGCACAGTATATGTTTAACTCAACCATGGGGTTGAATAAATAACTCAACGTTTTTATTGTGTATGTTACGGATGAAAACATCCACTGAATTTAACTGCTGTAAAATGCTTAAAATAAATATTTTTTTCTATTTGTTTTTAGCATAAACCTTTTAATCAACCTCAGTCCTGATCAAAACTACTGAATTGCATAGAAAATTGCAGAATTTTAACTCTTTAATTGCCAAATTCATAAATGATGTCAGTGATTTATTGAAAAAAAAAACACACACACAAAATGACGTATTTTAAATATAAAAAGTTATGGACTGGATGTTTTCTTACCTTTTATCAAAGTCTACCTGAGCACTGAATGCTAATTTAGTCAAAAAAAATTGTTTAGTTAAAACAAAGCATCAAATTGAACTTTTCAGATAGATATTGTTCAATCCTGACCACATCAACTTGATCAATTCATTGAATTGCTGCCATGTCATTGGCTGATTACGCTCTTTGTTTTAAGAAGCAATCCAACAGGTGTAATTAATAAAATGGCCAGTGAGTGTTTTAGGAAAATTGTATGACTATTTTTTTTTTTAATCATTGACCAAATTAACAAGGGTTATGTTCATATTTTGAACCCTTTCCAAATATCTTTTGTGTTTCACAAATACAATTCATACATGACTGAAAGAGTGAAAGTTTTCATTAATTCATAATATATGAGATATTTAGCAATAAAAAGAGAGCCAACAGCGTGGTAAGAGTGAGGCTAACCTACGCTTTATTTAATGCAGTACAGTATCAGGTGACTTCTCTAAACCAGAACACGGAGGACAGAAAACACACACCAGTATGAACAAGAAGAGACGCTCAGCATCCTGTCACAGGTGGGTAACAAATAATAAAAAAATCTGATTCAGTGGCTGTTGACTGAAGAATAGCACTTTATATATGTGCAAGGATGTGCTTAAAAAAAGTTTATGAACATTAAAAAAAAAAGATTGTAGTGCTACATAACATCGCTCCCTTTAAGTGCTGCTGAAAGCATTTTACAACACCTCAATCACAAATCAAAAATATATTATTGCAACTAATTAATACTGAAAATACATGATTAACATGAGCATTTCATAACCATAAAAAAACTCTGTTATCAAAAATTAAAGTAGGAATTCCTCCAACAGGAGATTAAGTTAAAAGTATAAAAAAGGAAAATAATATTAATAATAAACAAGAAACTCTGTAAAATGTATTTTCCCTGCTGTGAGAGTGAAGTAATCTGAACAAGAGCTCAAAAGATGACATTTCTGAAGGCGAAATGCATATATTATTTAATCAAATGATTACTGTAATTATCTGTAAGGTAATGATATTATATTTTGAGTGATGGAGGACTGTCGTTAAATTAAAAGAAGTAAATAAATATAAAAATACAGGAGTTATTGTGCCAGTTAACAACAGAACAGTTCACCAAAAAATAAATAAATACAAATTAAAATTGTCATAATTTAATCACTTTCATAATGTTTTAAGCTTGTACTTTGAAAAGTGTATATATAGTATTGAGTTCTGTAATAATTGTCACATTATATCAGCGATGCCTTACCAAGTGTCAAAAATATTATTTTTGTATGTTATGAATTATACTGTATAGGAACATGTTTCATTTTCATTTATTTTCTTTTCAGCTTAGTCCCTTTATTAATCCGGGGTCGCCACAGTGAAATGAACCGCCAACTTATCCAGCATATGTTTTATGCAGCGGATGCCCTTCCAGCTGCAACCCATCACTGGAAAACATCCATACACACTCATTCACAAACATACACTATGGGCAATTTAGCTTACCCAATTCACCTACACCACATGTTTTTGGGCTTGTGGGGAAAACTGCAGCACCCGGAGGAAACCCAAAGGGAGAACATGCAAACTCCACACAGAAAAGCCAACTGACCCAGCCGAGGCTGGAACTAGCAACCTTGTTGCTGTGGGGTGATCGTGCTACCCCGTATTTAATATTATTGTTGTTCATACATAATGAATCAAACAATTATAATGCAAAAATTAAGCCCCGGTCATTACACGTTTTTTTTGTCGGTTACGAAAGTCACTATGTCAGATTATGCCATTTTTTTCTTGATAAAATCGTGACTTGTCGTGGGAAGCAAATGTGCCAGACTACACGTTCCTTCACGATCAGTCATCCTGTGACGTCTACGAGTGTTATTTCCCAAAGCAGTCACATTGCTGTAACAATATTTATAATCTCATTTACAATTCGTTTGTTTTTTTAAATCTTATTTTAATCTCAATAAACACTGATGCTTGCAGACAACCAATAACCAGGCTACATTATTTAAGGGTGCTCATTAGGATAGGATCACACTTATAATTCTTTTTTAACAGGGGCGTAGCCGGTGCCTAAAACAAATATATATATATATATATATATATATATATATATATATATATATATATATATATATATATAGCGAGAAAGAGGGAGAGATGCGCTTACAGCCTGTTAGTTATGAAATGTATTAATTATGGAATAATTTCTTCAGAGAAATTAAATTAAATATAAAAAGGCAAGTAATAATGTCCTTGTGTGTTACATCCAAAATCCTTATATTTTGAGTTTAGAGTTTAGAAGAAAGAAGGAAAGCCTTTCAGGTTTGACATCACGAGAGAGAGTAAATGATTATGATTTTTCATATTTGAACAAACTTCACTTTTCAAGAGATTGGTTGAGGCTGGAAGGGCATCCGCTGCGTAAAACATATGCGGAATAAGTTGGCGGTTCATTCTGCTGTGGCGACCCCGGATTAATAAAGGCACTAAGCCGAAAAGAAAATGAATGAATGAACAGACTTCACTTTTAAGTTTGCAGCAGAGACAGATGGATATTCTTTCAACAGCACTTCTGGGAGGAACATAAACAGCTTAAAGTTTTTGTTCTTGTGTGCTGATTTACAGCCATACAAAAACACAGATGAGCCTCGGCTGTGCACTTCCACTAACACTAGGGGACACTAAAGGGGAGAGAAAAACATCCAGAAATATGGAAGCAAAGTGGAAACATTCCCATCCAGATGGTTAAAGGTCTCGTACTGAGCTCGGTCACTCATTCTTGCTAATTACTAATCACAGATTACACCAGTTTGAGATCTAAATCATGACATCTTCCTTTTGGCTGGGATTTGCAGTGCAGAAATGTGTTCAGACGTGAATGTGTTCAGCTTTAAGGTCCTGATTGGTTTCGCACTTGTTTCTTTTAGCTCGCTAACGGTTGAGGAATCAGCATACAGTATTTATAGACAGAAGTACAACATGCTTTCTCACACAGACACACATACACACACTCACACACACACACTCACTTACAGAAAATGATCTGGAATATTTATGATTTTTTTTTTAATATGCTTTTTTTGAAAGCAGCAAAAAGAGCTATGCTCACCAAAGGTGCGAATATTGATTAAAAATGCAACAATATTATGAAATATTATTACTATTTAAATTAACAGTTTTGTAGTTAAACCAATTTTAAAATGTAGTTTCTTTTTGTGATGCAAAGCTGAATTTTCAGCTTCGTTGCTTCAGTCTTTGTCACATGATCCTTTTAAATCATTCTAATATGATGATTTGATAAACATTTATTATTATTATTATTATTATTACTACTATTTACTTGAAAATGAAAAGTTGTTGCTTAATCTTTTGGAAGGCATCGCACTACCATCGGAAGGTTTGAAAGTTTAACTTTTTATGATTTAGATATTCATCATATTATAGATGTTTTTAATTTCACAAAAGATTAATTTTCCAAAATAAATGCTGGTCTTTGGTCTTTTCTATTAAGTGTCTAGCCGTTTCCTTATTTTTAAAAATGATTTTGGTTTTAAAATAAAATCAGTTTGCCATTTGATTTTGTAATTAGGTCCAGAAAACTTTTTGAGGTTTGCATTCAGCAACATATATAGTTATCTGTGATTTCTTAATAATCATGTGGCACAAAATAAGTATTTATGCAATAAACAGTCAGTTTATTATCAGGCCTGTCATGATAGGAAATTTTGGATATATTGTCACAGAAATTGTTGCGATAATCAGCATTATTGTGACTTTGAGATCGTTTTTTGCCACTGATTATATAATGATTATATAGTAGCATAATAATGCAATAGCCATAAAAACTTCTCGCTCTTAAGGTTATTTAGATTCTATTGTTTGATGTTCAATAGGTAAATGCCCTATTATATTTACTATTAAATGTCCTATTAGGTAAATGCCCAATTATAAACTTTGACACCAGTGAAGTAGAACGTAAACGTCCTTGTAAAATGGCTTTAACGTTATTTGTGAATTCGTAAATATATATTGCAATGGCAAAAAATGAGGTGACCTCCAAGTATTGGACGATAAGTCAATTATAGGCAACATAGGCCCATTCTGGAAATGTAACCCTATATACATTTCTGGAGATCGCTAATTATGTAGCCAGAGCTACATATAGCTGCATTTTGTCTTTAAAACGAACGCTACGAGGCAGTATGAGTTAGAGACCGCCGAAGAACGGTTTCAGAAAGCAGGTAAGACAAAAACAAAAGCCAAAAAATAAAATAAACATGTAAATAACAGCGCGATTATGTGGTAAAATCTGAAAACGTGGTAAAAGAGGGGCTTTTCTTATTCTGGATTGCTTTTCAAAACACTGTCAGTTGGTTTTAGGGAACTGGGTGGACCCTGGTCAATTGATGCTTTTTAAAACACTATCGTTTGGGTTAGGGAGTGGGGTGGGTGGGGGTATTAGTCAACAGCGACCTCAGCGGTGGTGGTGGATTTACAGTGGCCTCAGCGTTGGTGGTGGATTTATGCGGGAAGAGTAGGTGCGAATGGCACTCTCGAGAGACGTTTGAGATCTCAAAATGCATACACAGCAGCTTCTGGTGGATTTGCAAAAACAAAAACTGCAAAAAAAACATACCTCCTGGAATGTATTTGGTGCTCTCCAGAAATGTATATAGGGGTACGGGTATAATGGGAGTTAATAAATATACTAAATTAGCAAAACTCTACTTACTATTGTTGAGTCATGGCCTGAGGAGAGTACGCTAATGTACTTCTCCACCACGTTGTTACCATGTTATTTTTACAACATTTCACAATATTACTCTTTTCTGCATCCTTGATTAAATAAATGCAGCTTTGATAATCTAAAAAACTTTCAAAAATGTATTTTAAAAAATCATAAATATTCCAACTTTTTATCCGATCGTGTGTTACAACATCTGCAGAGTTCAGCGAAGTTCTATACAACAGGAAGACGAGCAGAAAACTAATAGATAACGTCACTCTTTCAAAAGTGGTCCAAACAAAAAAAAAACATACACAGCAGCAAACAGCTTAAGCATACAACATATCCGCCCAATACTGAGGGTAAAGGCAAAAGTCATTAGCATATATTTCACACAGTCTACACAATGTACACAAGCCCTGGAAATCTTGTCCATGCCATTAAACCGGCTCAGAAACCAGCTAATGCGTGTGAGCTCATAATCAAAATCTCTGTCTCTACCCATAGTTGACCAGGAGACGATTATAAAAGAAGCAGCGGCTACAGCATACAGATTTCCCTTTAAAAAAATGTCCAAGTAGACCTGTGAGAAACACATTTGTAGGTGTAACGGTGTATATAAGTGTGTGTGTGTATATATATCTATCCATATATAGGGAGAGAATTGTCAAACATCACCGCAGACAGTCCTGAGGTATGTTTCTGAGCCCTCGTTTCGTCCTTTAGAGCAAATAAATTAATAATAATAAAAACAAAGACAATGGCTAGGGGAAGGACTGATTGGTGCATCCATCATATCAGGAGCTTTTCGATTTGTTTTAGCCACGCCCATGGCTCCGCCTGTGATTCATAAAGTGGGCGTGGCTAATAAGCAGCAGCGGAAAAGTGAACCATTGATGCGTGGATGGCGTTCAAGTTGAAGGATTCGGAGCGGCAGAGGCAGCGTTGGTGTTCAGACCACGATCACCACTGTTGGCACCTGAAATGGTAAAGAGAAATGTATTTTAGGATCTTGCGTCACTTCACTGAAAAAAAGGCTGGTCATCCTTGAATTTTAAAAAGCTGATTATTTATGAGGAACGAAATTAATATGTAGTTCTCTAAATTGATTTCTAATGTCGGTAAATGTGACATGATTACTTGATTGAGGAGCTCAGCTGCAAGCAATCATAAGCACGTGATCCTCCTGAAATTAGTTAATAAATAAACTCCGCAAATCGAGTCTTCAAATCACTAGATATATTATGTACGTGGTATACTTCTCTATTATTCTTTCTCTCTATTTATTTACAGTTGTTAAATCTGCCATCTTCTATTGATTTTACATTTAGATTTTATCTCTAAAGAGTTTTTGACCGGTCAGAAATATAATGAAATGAAAAAATACAACAAAACGAAACAAACATCCAAACTGTCGTCTGTGGCATTGCCGTTGTTTGTTGCATTAGTGTTGTTATACCTGACCATGTCATATAGTCTATAACACACTCACAGTGTTATTTCCTTCATTTTGAGAGGAGTGAAATTTACATATGTGGTTTCTACAACTAGACGCGTTTAGAATTCATCTGGAATGCGTCCCAGACCACCTCATGCATTCCCGAGGTCATTTACTTCAGCATTTCTCATGATTGGATTTGCTTTCTGATCAGAAATAACACATGAAGTGGCCAGGTGTAAACAGCCCATTAGAGGCTGAAAGTGAAAATAACGAACCTGTTGCGGCTGAGGCAGACTGGGTAGAGTTTTCGGCCTGGTTCTGAGCATGTGCAGGGATCAGTACAGACGCCAGCGAGGGGTTATTGGACAACTCTAATGAATAAATGCAAAAGACATTAGTGTAAAAGACAACTTCCCAAGTGCAAATGCATTTATATTAATGTTCAACGTATCCTCTAAGGACACATTAAAGCGATAGTTCACCCAAAAATGTAAATTAATTACCCTGCAATCTACTCACCCTCAAGCCATCCACAGTGTATACAGTTTTCTTCTGTCGGGCAAACACATTTTAAATAGTTTAATTTTTTCCTTCCTGACCAATGCTGTTGGGTAAAGCTTCCAAAATCACATAAATCCGTCTTCAAGTAAACCCATACACCACCCATGGCTCACGTATGTCTTATAAAGTGGATCGATGTGTTTTTGTGACAAAAATATTTTCATTTTTTAATAAAGCATGACGTACGACACAAGACTCAATATTAGCAGAAGCTCCAGAAAGAGACGCATCCAGCAGGAACCTCTTACCACACAGTTTGTTCACCACAGAAGATGACTAGGAACAAGAAAAGTAGTTGGCTTGGTGTTACTGTACAGCGTTATACAGCATCTTACTCTTACACTTACGTTACGAATGCATTTTATCTCATGTAGTCGCCGGAAATAAGTGATTTGAGTTTATAATTAAAGAATGTAAAATATTTATGGTAACACTTTAGGTCACAATTCACGGTATAAACAAACCATAAACTAACACTAGTAACTTAATAAACTACTAGTTAGCTGTTTATTAATAGTTAGTGAGGTAGAAGTTGGGTTTAGGTTTTGGGTAGGATTAGGGATGCAAAATAAGATCATACTTTATAACTACTAACCCAACAAACCCACAACGTTGCCTCAATGTAGCGACTTTCCTACAACGTTGTACCAACCTTGTAAAAAGGTTGAGGATCTACGTTGTGGCTAAAGGTTATCATAACGGTGTCATAATCTTTCCATTTAAATGGTCGTTGCTTTAGGTTGTGCTTAGGTGGCATGGACAACCACTGTACAACCTTTACTCGTCATCAGTGAATCAGTTTAAATTTTTAACAGAGCGTTTGGCGTCTCATTCAGCAACGACCGAGGAGACGTGAGTTTTGCTTTATTTCTTCCTGATAAATAAGTCATCAGTGGTCATTTGTGTAGTCCTGTTGTGTCAAGCTCTGATTTGTCCTCTTGTTCACTGCCTATTTGGACTTGTGGATCCATCTCTGAACTGGATTCTCTGTTGGATTTCTTTCTCTGATTGCTTTCTCTGTACCAACAACTACACCTTGTCTTCGGCTGCGCTCCCTGGTTTTCGGTATTCTCCAGTCCACAGCTTCGATGCCCAGTGTCTGCATTTTAATTTGTTTTCTTGTTTACTTTTCTTGTTTGTTTAATATACTGTCGACTGACATTTTAATTAAGCCTAATTAAATATAGTTAACTATTTGATATAATCTAAACATTTTATACTGTTTGCTTATAATTAGATGTGTACTGTACGTATTAACTGTGAAATATATAATAAAAATGTTAGATTATATCCATTTGTGTGGCATTTTTACACTTAAAAGTTTATAAATGCAGTTATTTTATTGAAACGGAAATATGAATGAATATTTAATATTAAGCAATACTAGAAAACTGCTTATTCATGTTCTAGGCAGTATTTATAAGTTGCCAGGAAAAAAAGCATTAATACATGTAGTAAAAACATCGTCTCACGGTTGCTGAATGTCACACAACAACGTTGCTACAGCCTTCTCACGTCTTACATTTCTACGTTGTGACAATGTAGCGAGCACGTAAGCTGCGAACTTGCCTTTGAAAAAAAATGCAACATTGTACAGACATCGCTACATTGTAGATGTGTTTGTTGGGAATGAACAGTTAAAATCTTAATAATAGCATGAATTGTGACCTAAACTACAGTGTTTAAAGTGTTGCCATATTTTTTTTGACAAAAACACATTAATTCGCTTCAAAAGATGTCTGTTAACCCCCTGGTGGTGTATTGGTTAGTCTGACAACAGATTTATGTGCTTTTGGAAACTTCAAAATAAAAACCAATAGACAGCAGCATGGAAGAGCCAGAATAAAATTTAAAACCACTCAGAGTGTTCATCTGACAGAAGAATCTCATACGCACTGAGGAAATACAGCTGAAGTCAGAAATATTAGCCCTTTGATTTTTTTTTTCTTTTTTAAATATTTCCCGAATTATGTTTACTAGAGCAAGGAAATTTTCACAGTATGTCTGATAATATTTTTTCTTCTGGAGAAAGTCTTACTTGTTTTGGCTAGAATAAAAGCAGTTTTTAATTTTTTAAAACAATTTTAAGGACAAAATTATTAGCCCCTTTAAGCTAACTTTTGTCACAATAGTCTAAAGAATGAACCATCATTATACAATAACTTGCCTAATTACCCTAACCTGCCTAGTTAACCTAATTAACCTAGTTAAGCCTTTAAATGTCACTTTAAGCTGTATAGAAGTGTCTTGAAAAATATGTAGTCAAATATTATTTACTGTCATCATGGCAAAGATTAAATAAATCAGTTATTAGAAATGAGTTATTAAAACTATTATGTTTATAACTGTGTTGACAAAATCTGCTCTCTGTTAAACAAAAATTAGGGAAAAAATTAAACGGGGCTAATAATTCTGACTTCAACTGTATATACTTGAGGGTGTGTAAACTATGGGGTAATATTATTTTTTGGGTAAACTATTCATTTAACCAACATGTGCTTCTTCGTTTTAAAATGTTGCGTAATTTCTCAGCAAAGGTTCTGTCCCAGTGAAGCCATATGATGCCTCAAAAAATGAACCTAGCTGTAGTAGTGGAGCTTCTGTGTATTTGTGTGCAGCATTCACCCTGTGTGGTGAAATTAAACAGCACAGGCCGTTCTCTTCCATTGGGGAGCTTGAGGTTTGGCTCACGGAGCTCGTCGAAGAAAGTGTGAGCGCAGGCTTCCAGAGGAGTTAGACGGGCTGTAGGAGTATACTCCAACAATCGCGAACACAGAGCGATCGCCTCCGGAGGGGTCCGGGGCCGGAAAACCTGACACACACAACAACACAGGCCTTTTATTGCTCTATACAAACATTTGTATGGACAGTTAGTCTTTTTTTTTGTTCCTTCTATGGATGTCAATGGCTGCTTTTTTCTAAAATTCTTCAGAATATCTTGTTTAGAAGAAGGAAATTCAAGTTTAGAACTATTACAGTGTGAGTTTCTATCATTCGTTTCTCATGTGATACTTCAAAATGTTCATTAACACAGGGTGATGGAAACCTGACTAGCAGTAAAATATGGTTTAATTGTGCAAAACATTTCCAAGACTGCAAAAAGGAGCTTTGCACAAGAAAAGTATGCAAAACCAAACAATCAGTCCAAGTAACTGAAAAGATATTTGAAAAAAGATTAATAGCCTTTATTAACATTATTAATTATTAACAAAAATATAACACTATTATATTAAAAAGAGCACTCGTGTGCACCTATGCGGTTCAGCACTGTAAAAAATGCATGCTGCAAAAATCTATTTGATTCATTCATACATTTTCTTTTCGGCTTAGTCCCTTTTTTAATCTAAGGTCACCATAGCGGAATGAATTACCAACTTATCCAGCATATGTTTAACACAGGGGATGCCCTTCCAGCTGCAACCCATCTCTGGGAAACATTCACACACATACACTACGGCCAATTTAGCCTACCCAATTCACCAATAGTGCATGTCTTTGGACTGTGGGTGAAACCGAAGCACCCGTAGGAAACCCTTGTGAACACCGGGAGAACTTGCAAACTCCACACAGAAATGTCAACCGACCCATCCAAGGCTCGAACCAGCAACTTTCTTGCTGTGAGGTGAACGTGCTACCCACTGCGCCACCGTGACGCCCTGTTAACTCATTAGTTTTTACAAATTTAAGTGGATTGAATATAAAACAATTGAGTTATCCCCACCAAAAAACTCAAGAATTTTGTTTTTCAGCTCATTTTAAATAAACAGTTTGAACAAACAGCAAACTTATTTTTTTGAGTGCTGTTTTTAATATATTAGTACATGTTAAACATGTTAAAAGCTTTTTAACTTTTCGAGTGCCTGATTATTTCAAGGACTGATTATTTAGTTTTACACACTTTAAAAGTTAGTTTGACTGAATTGAGTTTTGGATTTTGGAGCACTCAAATTACCACAAATAGAAAGGGTTTCAAGAAAAAAAGTCTCTTATCCAAAAACATCTTAAGCGACTGATATTTCTGGTTGTATTTCAAGCAAAAGATCAAGGCCTTTTGAAGAAAGTATTTCTTTCACAGCATTTATCGCTCATATATTACTTGAGGGCACTGAATACAATTTTGACATTGAAAAATGACATTCATTGTTTAGATCTAATAAAATTAGTTATAAATAAATCCTAAGAGATCAATTAAAGTTATGGGAAATAGCAATATCATCTTTAGAATAGTTCATACGATCACATTTTTAACAGGAAAGATGTAAGCACAGCAATATAGAAAAACAAAACACTGAAGCATATGGAAACACTCATGCTAACCTTCGTCCATGGGTGCGCCTTGATCTGTGGAAACTTGAATTCAGTGTAATTTGGATTCATCTCCCGAATCTGCTCTCGTGTAGGAGTTCCCAGCACCTGGAGAAAAGACGTTTATTATTCTGTTATAGTTTCAATATATTGTTCACATTTCTGCTATAGTTATACTAAGAGGGCAGCACAATGTCTCAGGGGTTACACTGTCGCCTCTCAGCAAGACGGTCAGTGGTCCAAGTCGTGGCTGGGTCAGTTGGCACTTCTGTGTAAAGTTTGCATGTTCTCCCCATCTTGGCGTGGGTTTTCCACAGTCCAAAGACATGCGCTATAGGTGAATTGGGTAAGCTAGTAAATTGTCTGTAGTGTATCTGTGTGAATGAGTGTGTATGGATGTTTCCCAGTGATGGATTACTGCTGGAAGGGCATCTTCTGTGTAAAACATGTGCTGGATAAGTTAGCGGTTCATTCCGCTGTGGCGATCCCAGATTAATAAAAGGACTAAGTTGAAAAGAAAATGAAAGAATGAGTAAAATGTCTAAAAACTTAAAATAAATAAATTTTTTTATATATATATATATATTTTTTTTATTATTAGAGCATTTTTTAAAATGTTTATTTTAAATTTTGAAAAAGTAATCAGTAGTTCACAGAATACAAAAAAAACTTTACTTAATTGCAAATCTATAAATTGTAAATTAAAATAAATTGAGAATTTTCGTTTGGTCTCATTTTTTTATAGTTGTAGAGGCTCGTGTAGCTACTCTGATAGTAATTTTAGTATTATATTATATTTTCAGTTTACTTTTTCGTTTATTTTTTTTTTCTAAGATCCAATAATAAAAATGCACGATAAAAAGTATTTTTATGCTATAACTTTTTTTATTTAATTTTATTCAATTTAAGCTTAGTTTTATTATTTTAAAACTACTTAATCTTAATTAATTTTATTCTTTTTCTTTTCGGCTTAGTCCCTATATTAATCAGGGGTCGCCACAGCGGAATGAACCGCCAACTTAACCACCATATTTTTTATGCAGCGGATGCCCTTCAAGCTGCAACCCATCATTGGGAAGCACCCATACACTATCATTCACACACATACACTACAGACAATTTAGCTTACCCAATTCACCTATGCCAACTGACGCAGTTGAGGCTCGAACCAGCAGCCATCTTGCTGTGAGGCGATCGTGCCACTCACTGCGCCACCGTGACGCCCTTTTATTAATTTTTAATTAATTGTAATTATTTTATTTTATAACAATTTTTATTATTTCCACTACAATAATACAATTTAATAATACACTACATAAGATCTTTAATAAGTGCACTGAGGATTCTATTGTAAAAAAAAAATCATCAAATATCTGCATTTTGCATTACTCAAACAATAAAAAAGGGCAATGTGATTAAACAGAAACAGTTTAGCAGTAACACTAGTCGAAATCATCAAAACACATAATAAACACACAATACACATACAATCTCTTCCATTACCTTAATGATCTCAACAAGCTGATCGACACCGCTGTCACCAGGAAAAATGGGCTGTCCAAGCAGCAGCTCGGCCAATACACAACCAGCTGACCAAATATCTGCAAGAAAACAAAGATGAAAGCTGAATATTACAGCAGATTAGGAGATTAATGACACAAATCAATCATATTTAATATGAATAAAGCATTGAGACGATGAAGAGAAAATTCTAAATTGATACAATGTCGCTTGATGATGATGGTTTAACCACGTAAATATGTAAATTAAAGTATTTTAAGTCACTTATCACGTAATATAACCTAAGCAAAAGAAATAACATCACCAAAGATGCATTAAACTTGTCTAAACTAACATACTCCATTTATATAAGTTGATATTTAACTGCACCATTTTCGTGTTTTGTAACATCTTGATTTTTTATGAGGTGGTTTGTTAGCCCAACACTCAACCCCCAAACTGGAGAACCAGAACATACACTACAGACAATTTAGCTTACCCAATTCACCTACAGCACATGTCTTTGGACTGTGGGGGAACCCGGAGCACCCGGAGGAAACCCACACCAATAATGGGAGAACATGCAAACTCCACACAGAAATGCGAACTGACCCAGCCGGCGCTCAAACCAGCAACCTTCTTGCTGTGAAGCGAGAGCACTACCTATCTAAACTAACTCTTCTTAAATTCTGTCTATCAGAAAATCTAGAAAAAAATGCATTCGTTTTTCCACTGTAAATCATATGCTAGAATAGTTGACGGTTCATTCTGCTGTGGCGACCCCTGATAAATCAGAAACTAAGCTGAATGAAAATGAATGAATGGGTTAATATGAAAACATCTATGCTGGCAGCCTACAGTCGTCAGAATTGAGTACCTATGCTGGAAGTGTAGTCAGTGGCTCCGAAAATGAGTTCAGGGGCCCTGTAGTACCGCGAGCAGATGTAGGAGACATTAGGCTCTCCACGCACCAGCTGCTTTGCACTGTAGGAAACAGAAGAAAAAAAACGCAAGAGAATTAGATATACGTAACCAGAAATTACACCAACACAGATCTACTGTACATGAAAACAGCCATTATCACATTAACACATTACCATCATCTCAACAATTATCACTATCAGGAAAACACTGCAACTATATCCAAAATGCCTGTCAACTGCAGAGGAACAAAACTTAAATTAAGTCATCAATTTTGAAATGAAATGAATATTCAATATCAAATGTAAATTTTCTGGGTGCTGTTAATGTAAGATTGTTACAAACCCCTGATGTTAGTCTAGGGTGTGGGGTTTGACATTTGATTAATTAAAATATATTTAAAAAACAGTGAATGAGTGCAAAAGACAACCAAAGTAATGCCAAAAATATGTGCTTTTATTTACAATTCCCAAAAGTGAACAACCACAATGAATTAATCAAAAATAAAGAAAAAGTAATTAAGGCAAAAATATACTATTTACAATATTTACAACACTGAGACAAATAAAGACAGGAAAAAAACAAGAGAGCTCGCAGAAGGGACGTGGGCGGCGCTAAAGAAATGAAAAGAACAAAACCCAAACTAAATCTAACTCCCCAGAAGCATCTAGCTAACTAACTATGTGAAAAAAGTATAATTAACTTGCTGAGATCTTCCGAGTCCAAACTATCTACTCTATCTAGCTATCCAAAAAGTACAAGGAGTGGCGCTCGCCCCTAACCTAGTGTACTAAACAGCAGAGTCGTCCTAAGTGTTGCAATGTATATCACGTGACCTTCTTACCTGTCCGCTTCGTCCAAGCCTCGTAAACAACGTAAACTAAAAATGATGTACGAATATTGGATGGATAACGTGCACACAGAAACGGGCAACAACAAAATACACAGTTAGACAGGGTTATTTCTAAACGCACGCGATAACTACAAACAAGCGACAAAAGCAGAGAAAGAGAAAAATGCAAAGGAAGGGACTAGCGAGTGGTCTGGCGCGCTTTTAACACGGGTGGTCTTTCCTTATTGGATGTGACGTAAGAGTGACGAAACCGGGGAGGAATGACTGACAACTGAATGGACCAATGAACGGAACCTGAGAGTCCATGAAAGCAGATATGGGAGAACAGAGCGAGAGAGAGAGAAAAAAAACAGAGAAACAGAGCACAAATAACACGAATACATAACAAAGATCTTTATTTGCTGTTTTCTAAACCAATCAGTTGCATCTTGGGATGCTTTCTTAAAATTCTTTTACTATCTGTTTGGCTATCAGCAAGTTTTAACAAGTGGAAAATAAGTAAATGATCTTCTTTTATGTGTGAGCTGTCCCTTTATGATCATAAGAATTAATACTGAACTTCAGGCAACTTTGCAAGGTTTTAATCACAATCTGGAAATAACCCAGTTCTGTTAACTTTACAGCATGCATGAAAGCACCTCATTTCCCCATCTCACCTTCCGAAATCACAGAGTTTAAGTACAGCTGTCTCGGGGTCCAGCAGGAGGTTCTGCGGCTTGATGTCTCGATGGCAGATCCCATATGAATGGATGTACGCCAAACTGCGGAACAGCTGATACATATACAGCTGAAAACACACAAAAACAGTGACTTTTAGGGTCCAGTGTTCATTCTGCTAGCTCACGATGTTATTCTTTGTGAGGGAGCTCAATTTTGTGTTGCTAATTCAGTCAGAGCGCCACAAAAGGTCACTCATGTTGTTATTCTTAAGGTGAATATAAATCCGCCAAATCCAATCCACTGAAAATGTTTGTTTGTTTTGGTAATCTTCATTCAAAGTCTGAGCATTTACTTCCGCGTTTGGAGTGGCCATCCATCTGTTGACGTTCTGAAACCTGAGGGCTTCAATAGCAAATGTTTATTAATACCCTGGCTAACCATTAGTTTGCTATGAGGGAATGATGCAAAAAAGAAAGCTCCACCTCCTATTTAAAATTCCAGTTCAGTAGTACATCAACATACTGAAATAAAAGTTTCGGCAACTTCATGCAGACTTTAAAACAGCAGAATTTGCTAACTGAGATCTTTAAAATTGTCTATTCATTGTGGTGTAACTGTACACAAAAACATGGTTTGAAATTCTGGCTTGGTATCATTTTGGTAATGGAAAATGCATTAATAATATAGTAATATATTTTTATTTGCTGAACAAATTGTGGCTTGTTCTAAGGACAATAAAAATCTATCTCAGCTAATGCTGTAAACCAGTGGTTCCCAACCTTTTCCCCCGAAAAATATTGTAAGGCCCCCCCAACATTTAATGATATTATCGCTCATATAAGTTTGCAGTAAGGATGACAAATTTTTTTTTTTAAACAAATTGTATGTTTATTACTATATCTAGATATGTTTATGCACAAATAATAGCCAAATGTAAGACATGAAATAAAAAGATCAGTTGGCCATTTGTAAATGAAAACGTAAGCCTTTGGCCTTTGAATTAGCCCTATATTAGTTGACAATTAGTTGAAAAAAGTTTCTTGTCATTAGCTGTGGGGTCCCTCATCTCATTTTAAGTGTGTGTCAATTCTTTTGCCTTGCACTCAAAAAATGCTCTGGACTTGTCGTGGTATTCGGGGATGAGTTGTTTGCAAATGTCTTATTAATTCGGCCTAATGCATTCCTTAGCAAGCACTTTGGTGCAAATAACGCGCTGTGGCTGGGTCAGGGACGCTTTGCTTCAAGAAAATGGAATACAACCATAGTTCAGGTAACTATCTTGGTATTTCCTTCATTTAGTGTTTCAAGTATTGCTAGAGCTGCAACCCGAAATGTTTGGAGCATCCTCACCTGGGTCCAGTATGCTTGGGTCAGTAGTATTAGGTGCTGAAGGCAAATCAGTGAGACTCATTTTTTGTGGAGGAAATTTGTCAATTTTTTTGATCAGCCAGGGTATAAAATGAACTAAGGCAACATGATCATTCTCCTGATTGTCCACTGCTAAAAATGTGTAAAAATGTGACAGAGACCCCCTTGTGGGCCGGGAACCCTTGTTGGGAATCACGGCTGTAAACTACATAGAAAGGCAAAACAATTGTACGTTAAGTTGTACATTTTGCTGTTTATTTTTTAGATGTATTCACAGGAATGATTTTGTTTATTGGAACTTTCACATAATCCAAATTTTATTTTAATGAATAAATATAAAACGAATGATGTTTTGACTCCAATTCAATGAAGAAATATAATTTGCAGGTTTTCGTGACAAAATTAAATATACATTAAATAATTAAATGAACTTACTTAAATAAACTTACTTAATAAGGTAAGTACTTAGTAAAGTAAAGTACTTAATAAACCTAAATTGACTACTCTCAAAACATATGCCATTATTTGCTTCAATTCTTGTGTTCTGCTGTGAAAATACATAAATACTGAACAATATACTATGCTTCTGACCGGCTTTACTGACTGTTTTGCAGCTTTATTCAATGAGAAAGACCATCGCCAAACTCATTACAAATCAAAATAATGTGTTGTCATTAAGTGATTTTACCTTCACATAAACCATGGGCAGATTCTGCTTGGCTTTGCTGTAGTGTCTGGCCACTCTGTACACGTTCTCAGGCACGTAATCCATCACCAAATTCAGGTACACCTCATCCTTCTGTGGGCACAAAGAGATTAATAAAAGAGTTTAGCAGTTTGATATTTGCAAAACATCTTTAGATTGTTCACAGGTTACAAGCAGTCTTACTTAAAATGGGTTTTGGGTGGATTTTAAATATACCAAAAGCTTGTTTATGCAACAGTTCTGCCTGGTTCTCGAATCTGATTGAATTTTTAAAATAATAACAGCACTCGTACAGCCTCTTCACCTTTTGTATTACTTTCTCCAGAAAAAAAAATTATCAGACATACTGTGAACATTTCCTTTCTCTGTTAAACATCATTTGAGAAATATTTAAAAAAGAAAAATAATTAAAAAGGAGGTTAATTATTCTTACTTCAACTGTGTTTGTGTGTTTGTGTGTGTGTGTGTGTGTGTGTGTGTGTGTATATATATATATATGCAACCTAAAATGACTTTTTTAAGGATGGCTTTTCTCAAAACTTATGGCAATATTTGTTTCAAATCTTAAGATTTAAACAATTATCGATGTAATATATTAGATTTTAAGATATATATTAAATTTAAAATATATATTTTAAATGACAATACTATTCCACAATATTATTCATCTTATTGCTTGTTTGATCCAATAAATGCCTCCTTGGTGAGCAGAAGAGTCTTAAAAACATGAAAACATACCGACCCCAAACTAATGAATCATCCTGTAATATTACCATACTGTTCTTGCATTCACTCCTTAAACAGCATTTATTCTAATCCCATATTCAATGGGACATTAACAAGAAGATCTCAGCGGTGGTCCTTCTAGGGAGAAAAGGGGGTCTAAGACTTATCACACACAGCCTATTTGAACAGTCATTATTTCTCTCTCTGTGTTTTCCCCCTTAGAGACATTACCTCCTTAATGTGGCTGGAAAAATTAACCTTCCAAAGGCACCGAGCCAAGTCCTGCTTCACAACAGTGACATCAGCTCTGCACGTGTGTTGTGATTGGCTGGATGTTTTCTGAGGTCAGCTGTGATTGGCTGTTCAGGCACACACTCAAATGCTTAGATAAAAGAGGATGCTAAATGACAAGTATCATATTAATATCACGGCTTTGCTCTTGTTGATTTTTTCAGTGGTAATTAGTACCTTTAAAAGATTCCTTGTGACTAATTGTGTACAAAATAAAGGTTTGTATTTACACTATATGTGCACTGTGTATATTTATTTATATATTTACCCTGCTGAATGAACCCTGGAAAATGACCAGCTAAAACCAGCTTGACCAGCCTGGTTTAAGCTGGACATAGCTGGTTTTGGCTGGTCTCCCAGCCTGGCTAGGCTGGTCAGATTGGTTTTAGTTGGTTATCTCCCAGCCTGTCCAACTAAAACCAGACTGGAAATGGCTGGAAACCAGCCTGGAAATGGCCAAAAACCCTCTAAAACCAGCCTGGTCAACCAGCTAAAGCCAGCCAACCAGCCTAGGCTGGTTTAGGCTGTTTTTTTCAGTAGGGTACCACACATATACATGCTTAACCTTTTAAAATATTTACATATATATTGATATTTATGTATGTTGTTATATAGATATAATTGCTATATATATATATATATATATATATATATATATATATATATATATATATATATATATATAAAACAATTATATTTATATAACGACATTATGTTTAAATAACAACATTAATATAACAACATTCATGGAGAATGTTTTATAAATATAATTTATATATAAATATATATATAATAAATATACACAGTACACATGAAATTATGCAAATGCAAGCTTTTATTCTGTGTGATTAGTCAAGATTTATCATGAACAGCAGTACTGTCAGTGAATGAAAACGAGTGTTTAATTGTAACATTTTTAAATATAATAATATTATATAATATAATAGTTTAAAAAACACTAATTTTTGTTTTATTTTTTGTCTTCTGTTTCTGTCTTATATGCTTTCTGGACCTGTTCTTCGCCCAACTCAAACCCTGTTGATGTGCTCAGCTCCTCTCTGCGTCACAAATCCTCTGACGTATGCAGTGAGCCACTGGACAAACTGGTAACAGTGGAAAACCCGTCCATACGGAGGTAAGCGGTCAGCCGGTAAGCACGAAAAGGAAAGCTGTTATACCGCCCCGTAAGGTTCATTTTAAAGATGAAATGCAGGCTCTGGCTACATAATTTGTGATCTTCAGAAATGTTTATAGGGACTACGTTTTTAGAATAAGCCTATGTTGATATTAACACTAGCATATGTACTTTAATACATATTAAAATATGTCCCTGAAATATGCAAATGCAATATATATATAATTATATCAACATTAAGACTAAGATCCCTACTCACTGTTGGCACAGATGTATCACAGTCCAATCAAACAGTATAGTCAAGAAAAGAGCATTGCATTGTGAAATACAACAGCCAGTGCTCGAACACTGCACATTTCAGTAAATGCGGTTGGCCTGTTGCCAGATGCACACTACCGAGTGTAGGTTGCACTTCTGTTCTGGACTCTAAGGTGACATGACAGCTAATATCCACGAACTTTGATTCAACTGCTCCATTGCCAAGCGTGAGTAAAGGAGTATGTAAATGGGTGAGTGCTCTGTCTGGACAGGGTTACATAACTGAACTGATCCTGTTTCTGTGACACCAGGGTAGCCGTCGGGACGAAGTCGCAGCGGTCAGACACTATGTCACCATGCTGGAATGGAGGGTTAAACTGGTGAGGACAGCCCTGTCTGTCCACGAGACTGCATAGATGCTCACTTTACAGGTCGTAAATCATATCTATGCAGACACAGATGTGACACAAATTACAATACTCATACTTACAGTACTCAATCCTCCAATGCAATTTCCTTCAAATTGTGGCTGTATTTATGCTTATAAATAGTGTTTTTTTTTTTTTTTGCATAATAGGGGACCTGTTATGTACAAATTATTGTTATAAGGGGTTTGTGTGCAACAGTGCGTGAATATAGCCAGCCTCTAATGGTAAACAGTAATTAATGCTATTTTGCATATAAAATGTCCAAGATATTGAGGGAAGAGCTATTCTGAACTGTCAATGCTTCATGCAAAGAAAACAGATTAATTATGTTGGCTTGACAAAGCTTTCCTTTTTATTCTGAGATCAAATTCCTACTAGAACTGTGAAGCTACAACCACCAAACTCACACCAGACCTTCAGGCTAATCTGAATATTTATGCTATATCTTTTTTAACAGATCTGACTTACAGTTTTACTTATGCACAAACAAATCTGCGAAAATTCAAATAGACTTTCATTGAGGGGGTGAAAACTTTTAAACAGTAAATGCTAAAGAGCATTTAACCAACATCCACCCCGTTCAATATCTTCAGACCTTCATCAAACTATCTAGCAACCACTGGCAAACCTAGAAGCTACCCTCAAATATGCTAATACATGCTAGAAGCATACAAAATTATCTAAAAAAATATAGAAACATACTAATTCATACTAGAAAAATGAAAAAAACCATCTAAAGCATGATAGAGACATGCTAATTAATGCTAGAAAAGTACAAAATAATCTGAAAAATGATAGCAACATGCTAATTCATGCTAGAAACAAATATTTATGTAAAACATGATAGAAACATGCTAATTCATACTAGAAACTTACAAAAAACATCTAAAAACATGATAGAAACATGCAAATGTATGCTGGAAACATAAATATTTGTCTAAAACATGATACAAGCATGCTAATTTATGCTAGAAACAAAAAACCCATCGAAAAACATCATAGAAACATGCTAATTCATGCTAAAAACATACAAAAAAAATCTTAAAACATGATGGAGACTTGATAATTCATGCTAAAAACATGAAAAACATCTAAAATTATGATAGAAACATGCTAATTCATGCTAGACACATAAAAAACCATCTAAAGCATGATAGAGACATGCAAATTCATGCTAAAAACATACAAAAAAAATCTTAAAACATGATAGAGACATGCTAATTCATGCTAGAAACTTACAAAAAACATCTAAAAACATGATAGAAACATGCAAATGTATGCTAGAAACATGAATATTTATCTAAAACATGATACAAACATGCTAATTTATGCTAGAAACAAAAAACCCATCGAAAAACATCATAGAAACATGCTAATTCATGCTAAAAACATGAAAAAAACATCTAAAACATGATAGAGAAATGCTAATTAATACTAGAAACATAAAAAACATCTAAAATTATGATCGAAACATGCTAATTCATGCTAGACACATAAAAAAACCATCTAAAGCATGATAGAGACATGCTAATTCATGCTAAAAACATACAAAAAAAATCTTAAAACATGATACAAACATGCTACTTCATGCTAGAAACATACAAAAACCATCTAAAACATGATAGAAACATGCTAATTCATGCTAGAAACATACAGAAAACATCAAAAACATGATGGAGACATGCTAATTCATGCTAGAAACATACAAAAAAACATCTAAAACATGATAGAAACATGCTAATTCATGCTAGAAACATACAGAAAACATCAAAAACATGATGGAGACATGCTAATTCATGCTAGAAACATACAAAAAAACATCTAAAACATGATAGAAACATGCTAATTCATGCTAGAAACATACAGAAAACATCAAAAACATGATGGAGACATGCTAATTCATGCTAGAAACATACAAAAAACATCTACAACATGATAGAAACATGCTAATTCATGCCAGAAACATAACAAAATCATCTAAAACATGATAAAGAAGCTAATTCATTCTAGAAACATACAAATCCATCTAGAAACATGTTAATTCATGCTAGAAACAAACATCCATCTTGAAACATAGCAACGTGCTAAATCATTGAAACATGTTAGCAACATGTCAGTTAATACTAGCAGCATGCTAATTCAAGTGGCTTTGTCAACCAACAACAAAGTTCGTCAACATCCAGCTCAAACTATAGTCACACATAGCTAACTCTATACTATTTTAGTGCAAATGTGTCCATTACATGACAGGTTATGCAACATGCACACATTCTTAAACCATAAAAACATGGTACAGTACAAAATAGGCCAGATTTGACTGGTTCCTGAATCAGAGCACTGTAGTGTAAAATGCATCAGCCCATAATGATGCTTCAGTCCATCACTACCCGCCATTCACTGGGAGCCTCCCACTTTCTGTACAGTTCCTTTTCTTTTATGACCTCTCGACGCTTCCCTTACACATTATCTCTCGCTCTCAAAATGTCTTCCTTTCTGTCTTTGTTACAAAAGAGAGGCTCTGCCTTTTTTGTGTATAAAAAATAGCTTGAGTATCCGTACACCCTGCAGCCGTTTTGTATGTGCTTTGGTGTCAGTGTGCATCATTAAAGGGATAGTTCAATTCAAAATACAAATTCTTTCAACATGACAATTTAAAATAAAATATGTAAGGGTCCAAGCCTAGATGTCCTATAAAAATATAAAAAATATGTGGCATAAAATGCATTCAATATACATGTTAAAGTCTGGATTGTTAGCTCTCCGGAATTATTAGCCCCCATCTATATATTTTACCCCAGTTTCTGTTTAAAGGGCCCCTATGATGAAAACCGTCTTTTGTAAGCTGTTTGGACAGAACTGTGTGTAGGATTAGTGTTTCCACTGTCATATCAGGGTGATTTAAAGACAATAAGTGTCTTTTTTTAACATTTTCTGATGTTAAATATATCCCCGCCCACCAAATTAATTGACAGCCGCATATTTACATGTCTCCGTAATAACGCTTGTAATCATATCCAGAAGACAAGACGTGCACAAAGCAACCAGATTAAATAACATCTTCAGCTCTATGTGTTCAGCAACACCTCAAGAATGAGTTTTGCAAGTTTAAATCGTTTCTGAAACAGTGCATATTTGTAATAAATACAGTAAATCACTCCGTAATTCTTCACCACAGCCACATTAGAGCTGTAATCGGGCCATACAAGTTAGTCCTGATAGGGCCCAAGCCCGACAAAATTCAGCCCAAGCCCGACAAGTACATTTTGATTGACAGCTTTATAAAGCCCCAACCCGTTTACAGCCCGACATTATTCAAATATGCACATGCACACAGCTCCTTTGTCTATTTTCAAAAATGAGTCGTTTATATGTGTTTTAACATAATGTATTCATAACAAACAAAGGCTATAGGTAGGCCCACACGGAACCTGCGGTTTGCAGAATTCTGCATATTTTCCGCAGATTTTTAGCCCATCATTAATTCTGTTTATTTACTTGAGTAAATGAGTGCAATATCTATATTTATTCATTTTTTTATTAACTACAGTGATATTATTGACTAATATAAAAAAGTTCATCTGATTTTTGTACAATGCAGTTTGTAAAGTAATGTTTTCTGTCTTTTAGTAGATATTATATTATATGAGAGACTTGCTTTGTTTACCAAATAAAGTGCATCTAATTGGATTTGCATTTTAAAAATTAAATAAAAGTTAAAAAGGTATTATTTTTTATTTCACATATTAAGGTTTTAGTTATGATACTCCCAAAATAATTCCGCAGAAATCTGCAGATTTTTATTAAAATTCAAAAACTTCCGCAAATTCCGTCTGGCCCTAGCTATAGGCCACTTGGAAGTTGGAACAAAGAAATGAAATAAGTCCCCTGTAACATCGGAACATGTCAGCACTCTAAATAGACCTAGGTACATACACTTAGCCTTTAAATCGGCCAACACCAATAAAAATAAGGCTTTCTTAACAAATTGAATTAATAAAAATTATAAATTATGACGGGTATTAGACAATAACGAAATTAAGGGTGCTTTCACACCTGTGAATCGATTCAGTTGTTCTGAAACAGGGATTGAAATTATTACATTGTTACTCTTTGTTCTTGCATTGTGCATTGTTCTTGGTGCAGCTTTCACACTGCAAAGTTTCTAAATGGACCAAAAGAGCTGAAACTAGTCACGTGTGAGTAAACTCTCCTTATATTGGTCAGAGTTTCATGGTTTATTTTTCAGAGTCCTGCTCATCTGTCATGCGTCCTTATTTTGATTTATGGCAATGAGGAATAAGATATTATAAGCGAAAAGCTGTGCTTTAATTTTGAATGGTGACGCACACAGACGTCGTCACCAGATATAAATCAGAGGTAAGACTCTCTTATGCACAGCCCTTGGCTAGACTGCAGTTTGGTTAATGTTCCTAATGGATAAACAGCTCTCGTTAATAGTTCAGCATGCTTTCACTTTCATATTTAACATGAAACGCACATTTACCGTATGAATTTCATCCTGCCCTACTCATAATTCTCTCTTAATATAGCCATATATATGCCTATTACATATCCATAATACACTGTGATATAGCTGATGATATATATGCTGTGATATAGCTGTGATATATATGACTCTTGTTTGGTACTGTACTGCTTATGCGTGAGATGCAGCAGGAGAAGCTACACCCATCATAGCAATAGTGAGCGATCTCTTTGGGTCTGACATACACGTGGGAAAGGTGGGCTTGGAGAAGCAGCTCATTTGCATTAAAGGCACAGGCACCAGAACATCTACAAAGTCAAAACAGCTCAAATTTCTAATATACACAAATGTATAATAAATAATCTGAAGGGTATGTTGAGCTGAAACTTTACAGACACATTCTGGAGACACAAAGGACTAAAATCTTGAAATCTATCGATCTTAAATCTTGAAAAGGGGGTAAAATAGGTGCCCTTTAATGGAAAGAAGATTTTTTTCAACACATTTATAAACATAATAGTTTTAATAACTGATTTATTTTATTTTTGCCATGATGACAATACATAATATTTTACTAGATATTTTCAAGTTACTAGTATTCAGCTTAAAGTGACATTTTAAAGGCTTAACTAGTTTAATTTTACACAGCTGACGCCCTTCCAGCTGCAACCCAGTACTGGGAAACATCCATACACACTTATAAACTATGGCCAATTTAGTTTATTCTGTTCACCTACAGCGCATGTCTTCGGACTGTGGGGGAAGCGCCCGGAGGAAACCCACACCAACACAAAAAGAACATGCAAACTCCACACAGAAACGCCAACTGAACCAACCGGCACTTGAACCAGCGACCTTCTTGCTGTGAGGCGACAGTGCTAACCACTGAGCCACTGTATCGGTAAGGCAGCAAATATGTTGGTCAAAGTCAAAATGTACACATCTTTCCCAGGCCAGCAAAAAGAAAACATATACATCCGTCCATACGAGTACCGTTGAACATAACGTTAGTCACGGAAAGAGCCTTGATTGCAATTCTTTCTGATTGCATGACACATCAATTGCATTCACTCGATCTAAAACATAAAGGCAAACTACAGCCAATGAAACAGACCCTAAGACCACTCTCAGGTTTCACAGCCCCAATCATTTTCCAAACCACTACCAAAGAATGAGGCTGCGGTCTATATTTATACATAAACGTGGTCCTCTCACACAAACTATGCATATATGAACATGAATATACTCGGGTTACATTTGCGGTTCGCTCTCGAAAAGAAAGAAGTGGTTGATTTTTGGACGTCTGCAGCTTGTACAAGTTAGACTGTAAAAACGTCTCTCGTGTACTGTGTGTAATTCTACACGACCTTGACAAGACTCTGATCCTATTTGTGTGATCCGTGTATAGATTATACATTAAAAGGCAAGCCTGAACTCTCATAGAGCTGAACTCAATGAACTCTCTAATACACATAGTGTTCCTTCGGTTGGAGCCAGAGTTTGTCATACTGTAAAAATAGGCCCGCTTTAACAGTTTATCTTTGCCATCAGTCAAAAGCGTCCCACTGAGCTGTCATTATTGCCCACAGTGGTGACAGGTTTGTGCCCCTGGAGCATTTGCAGGATTACAAGAAAACCCATCCACGGGTCAATTCTGGAGGGCACATATACCAGCGATATATATTCATACTATAGGTCTGCACAGTATATCAAAAAAATATTGTTATTGTGATAAATAAAAGTAAAGTTGAAGTCAAAATTAATCGCCCTCCTGTGAATTTCTTTTTCAAATATTTTTTAAATCCCAAAGGATTTTTTCACAGTATTTCCTATAACGTTATTTTCTTCTGGAGAAAGTCTTATTTGTTTTATTTTGGCTTAATTAAAAAAAAAAAAAACATTTTAAGGTCAAAATTATTATCCCCCTTAAGCTAGATAATTTCCCCCATTCTCTACAGAGCAAACTGTTACGTTTAGAAATGTTTTGAACAATTTGGGGAAAAAAATGTACAGGGGGGCTAATAATTTATGAGGGCTAACAATTCTGACTTCAACTATAGGTTGTTCATCCAAATCGGACCAAATCTGAATAAGTTTAGGCCTATCTTTAGCCCCACCACCCCAGTTGGTGCTGTTAGCTGAACCTAGAGCTGAAAATAAATACTAATGCTGGAAGACAAGAGAGGAAAATGACAACAACCCATAAGAATTTCTGCCAGTTTTTAGTTGTTCATGGGCTTTTAACGTCTAAATATTTGCACATTGATATAGCTTTTTAGAATTTGTTCAGAAAAATATATATTACCTGTTTATTTTAGTGTGATCGTAACCAACAAATTATTTAAAAACAAGATTTCTGATCAAGTTCAAAAGAAATATTGTTATTGCAGCACAACAACAATATGGCATATTGCAATTTTAGTATTGTGTGTAGTATTATGTAGCCCTAGTTAATTTCATTATTCATCTGATGGTATCATACATTTTTGTGTATGGGAACCGCAGCACATGATGGAGATCCTTTTAGGGATAGGGATACTAGCATACTACAGAATCTCCCATTGAAGATTGTATAAAATAGTTTTTTTAATGATACATAAAAAGGAAGGCACCTTTTTTTAATGCAATTTTTATTAAATAATAAATTAAATTATTATTAAATATAATTATAGGCCCATCTGTAATATTTGTTCACAGTATTTCCTTTCTTTTCTTTAGAAAGTATTATTTCTTTTAGTTTGGCTGGAATTATTATTATTATTTTTTTTCAAACTGCTAAGATAAATATTATTATTATTATTATTATTATTATTATTATTATTATTGTTGTTGTTGTTATTAAAACTTTTTAGAAATATGTTTAAAAAATATTTTCTCCATTAAACAGCACATGGTAAATATTTGAGAAATATATATAATGTTTTGATTTGGGGATCAAAGACAAAAATAGTTATGCTATATACATTTATAAAAATATAGACAAAAGTCTCTAAATATATGCAAAAGAAAATGACACAACAATTAAGATTATTTACATTTTTTTCGTTATTTGTTTATTTATTCAATCTATTATTTGTAGTATAATACAAAACTCACATTTCCATTAAAGAGCAATCTAAATTTAACTTTAATTATTATCTATAATTATCTATAAATTATCTATAAATTTAATTATTAACTATAATTATTCAACTTTAATTATTATTATATTTTTATATCTATATACATGTTTTAAGTATTAAAATTTAAATCAAGTTCTATAAAATTAGTTACAATTATTGTAAATGGAAGCCTAACAGATATCAAACTTTTAGGCAGGTGTCTCAGAGTATTGGTCAACTGGCTGTGCAAAAGTCAGAGTACCTGCGGGTTCTGCTGCAGTCCCTCACAAGCACAGCTCATTAAAAAGTTAGCGATCAGACCGACACTCACACAGGGTTTGCAGCACAGCAACACATACACTGCTGAAACTGTCAAACCACATGCTTCTTGTCTTTTCTTTTTGTCAACATTTGACCCTCTAACAATAGCACTATTACATTTCTATTCTATGTATTCCTATTCTGTCTACCTTTCTCTTACTCGTTATTAAAATAAAAATCATGCTTTGTGTATGATGTTAGACTCACTGTAAAAAACGCTGGGTTCAACACAATTGATTTGCTAATTGCTAATTGATTTTTACTAAATTAGGTAGAGTGAAAATAAAACAATTTTTTTTTTTTAAATAAAATAAAACAAACTCAAAATATCTCACAATTTCTCAAAACAATCTCAATAATTGTGTTGTTTCAATGAGTAGATAGACTAACTAACTAGAACTTGTCACAGAACTTCAAATCAAATCGAGTTTTATTGTCATTTTGCTACATGTGTTGACATACAGTGGGACGAAATGTCATGTCTCACGGTGCTACACAAATAAACAATCAAAAATATGAAAACAACACTGGACGTAAGAGCTACATTCAGTGATGATTTATAAACAAATGCTGGGAGGAGAGTGAGCAGATGTTTCGACAATTCTAATTCATTATTGACAATCACTGTTTTATCCAATCAGCATAAGACCAAACCCTCATAAATATCAAGCTCGTCCTACCTCCATTATCTCTCGCCTTTAGCATATAACAAACTAATATCTGCTTTTATCTACTAATATCTATACTTTTCATTAAATCAAAGATCTGTAAACGCACATAAACACATAACTAACATACTGGAGCGGTAATCTAGCTAAACTAACTACTGACTATGCATATATAATACATACTTAACTATACAAGGAGAGGTATTTATGGTTTAAGAAAACAAGCAGTGCTACGTTATTTGTGATACATTCACAAGTAAACATTGTTTTCTTTATTGAGTGCTTGTAAGATGAAGTTTAAGAAAAGTGTCTGGTGCCTATGGGGAAATAAATGTTTCTAGAGGTGGTTTGTCAAACCCACTCACCTGTGTGAGGCACACTCAGATACGCATGTAAAGTGCTTGGTGCATATAGAGACAGGAGTGTGTCTACAGGTGGTTTGTCAAGCCCACTCACTTGTGTGAGGCACACTCTGATATGCATGTAAAGTGTCCAGTGCATATAGAGACAGGAGTGTGTCTACAGGTGGTTTGTCAAACCCACTCACCTGTGTGAGGCACACTTTGATATGCATGTAAAGTGTCCAGTGCATATAGAGACAGGAGTGTTTCTATAGGTGGTTTGTCAAACCCACTCACCTGTGTGAGGCACACTTTGATATGCATGTAAAGTGTCCAGTGCATATAGAGACAGGAGTGTTTCTATAGGTGGTTTGTCAAACCCACTCACTTGTGTGAGGCACACTCCGATATGCATGTAAAGTGGTTGGTGCATATAGAGACAGGAGTGTTTCTATAGGTGGTTTGTCAAACCCACTCACTTGTGTGAGGCACACTCTGATATGCATGTAAAGTGGTTGGTGCATATAGAGACAGGAGTGTTTCTATAGGTGGTTGGTCAAACCCACTCACCTGTGTGAGGCACACTTTGATATGCATGTAAAGTGGTTGGTGCATATAGAGACAGGAGTGTTTCTGTAGGTGGTTTGTCAAACCCACTCACCTGTGTGAGGCACACTCATGCATGTTTTTATAGAAATGGGGAGTGATTGTAAAGTGTCTGGTGCAAGCGTCTGAAAAAGCATCAGAGATGAAAGAGTGTGTGCAGTATACTTGATTGCTTTTATTGTTCTAACTTGAAAAGTAAAAGTGAACTAAAATCGTTTAATGTAAATAATTAATTGACTATAGGTCACTGATGAAAAAAATAAGGAAAAGCACTCACTTTATCTCCACTGGAGTAGAAGAAATACCGCAGACGGACGATGTTACAGTGATCGAGTTTCCTCATGATCTGTAACTCACGATTCTGGTAAAAATAAATAAATAAGCATCATGAACACTCACATCAAAATGGTACATGTAAACTTAAAATAAGGCTTAATATTATAGTTAAATATATTTTTAAAAATAATAATTTAAAAGAATAGTCCCCCTTCATGAAGCTTTAAATGTTGCTAGTTTTTATTCGAAGACTTTTACAAAGAATTTGTGTTTTGTTGTGTTCTTCATAATATCTTCAAACGATCAACAGCTCTTTTCTCTTTACTGAAAGTGCTGGAATACTGTATTTCCAAAATATTCAGTAAGGAAAAATAAATAAAACTCATAATTTTAGCTCCAGAAAAGACAGAATGTTCTGCTAACGTTAGTATGCATATGTTTTACACAGCGGATGCCCTTCCAGCTCCAACCCAGTACTGGGAAACACCCATACTCTCTCACATTCACACTCATACACTATGACCAATGTAGTTTATTCAATTCACCTATAGCGCATGTCTTTGGACTGTGTGGGAAACTGGAGCACCCGGAGGAAACTCACGCCAACACGGGGAAAAAGCAAACTCCACACAGAAGATGCCAACTGGCCCAGTCAGGACTCAAACCAGCAACCTTCTTGCTACCTCGCTTTCCCCACAAGTCCAAAGCCATGTGGTATAGGTGAATTGGGTGAGCTAAATTGTGAGTAAGTGTGTATGGGTTGCAGCTGGAAGGGCATCCGCTGCGTAAAACATATGTTGGATAAGTTAGCCGTTCATTCTGCTGTGGTGACCCCCATTTTGATAAAGGGACTACGCTGAAAAGAAAATGATTAAATTGAAATTGGGAAAAAAATTAAACAGGGGGGCGAAAAATTCAGGAAGGCTAATGATTCTGACCTAAACTGTATGTAGGTCTACTGTTGGTTAAAATGCTCAATATTTAATAGACCTAATTAAAATTATGTTTGAGACATTTGCTCACAATCTGTCATTGACAACATTAATAGACCACAGTAACAGCTCACGTCACGCGTGATTTCGCGGCCGCGAATACATCATTACATGACGACAGAAATTATATTTTTGGGTGAATTATACCTTCTAAATACAGCATGTGACATTTTTAACACTTTTTGGAGGTGTCCACGTTGCTGAGCAATGTATGTAAAACAATGTGAAGACTTGTGTGGCTGCCTTTGCTTCTCTCCTGAACTTGAAAATATGCTTGGCAGAATCATAGGAATGCTGGATTAAGATCGTCTAGGGAGTCGTATTGAGATCGCAGTCTTTTTTCGATTAATCGTGCAGCTCTACAACACACATTCTTACCTTAAGATATTAGAGAACGCTTTTATTCAGGACACATTTTAAGGAGGAATTTCTGGAGGAATATTCATCATTAATCAAACTAAAGGATTGTACATGACTCTTTTGGGTGTTGTAGTTATTTGTCAATGAGTGTTTATTGAGAAACCGATGATTGCGTGTTATATATTGTATATTTAGTATAGTTTTTGCTATGTTCCACACAATTAAATCATGTTGTTGTCCCAACACAAATCGATTAAGTTACCTGGACTGAACATAAACCAAATAAGTTGTACCCAAAAAAATCTTTAAAAATGTTTTGTTTTCATTTTAAATAAGTAGTTAAACAAGCAGCAGGTGTTATTTTTGAGTGTATAGCCAATGCTGGTGATATGGCATTAAAACATAAATAAATAAATAAATAAATAAATAAATAAATAAATAAATAAATAAATAAATAAATAAATAAAAATAAATAAATAAATAAATAAATAAATAAACATTCTTACCTTAAACCTTTTATCCTGCAGCACCTTCTTTATGGCCACCAACTCGCCGGTGTCACAAAGCTTGGCCTGATATACGACCCCAAATGAGCCGTTTCCAATGACCTTTGTGTCCGTATAGCTGACCTCCTGAGGCCGGTCGGGACCCTGACCGGGGGTCGCGGCCACTGTCGTCACCTTACTGCCGTCTTTATCTCCTAAAGAGACAGGAGAAAGTACAATGAGCATGAATATTCCTTTGTCATTCGCTGGTCGCTTTAGGTGTTACTACGCTCATTAATGGTTAATCCTACGTGTATCAACATTCACCTGAGCTCATTTTCGAGTTAAACACATCCGCTTCACACCTCGTCATGTTCTCACACCCCTGAGTAAGCGCATTACAATGTGAAAATGAAAAATTTGAATAGATACATTGGGAATTATACTGTCTTAAACTCACCATTTCTTTTTAAAACATTTTTTTAATACCATTCAAATGTGCTTCCAATGTACTAAACACATTGAAGTCAGAACTATTAGCCCTCCTGTATTATTATCCCCTTCTATATTTTCCCCAATTTATGTTAAACTGAAAGAAAAAAATGTTCAATATGTTTCTAATCATAATAGGTTTAATAACTTATTTCTAATAACTGATTTCTTTTATCTTTGCCATGATGACAGTACATAACGTTTCACTAGATATGTTTCAACATACTAGTCTTCAGCTTAAAAAGGCGTTTAAAGGCTTAACCAGGTTAATTAGGCAAGTCATTGTAAAACAGGGGTTTGTTCCGTAGACAATAAAAAAATAAACAATAATAAAAAAACAGACTCATTGTGAACATGTATCCAGGTTTTCGTTTCTGAGGAAATTGAAAACATAAGGGGCTCTATTTTGTCGGTCCATGCACAAAGCGCAGGGTGCAAACGCTTTTAGGGTGTGTCAGAATCCACTTTTGCTAATTTAAGGACAGAAAAATCCGCTTGGTCTAAAGTGGTTGATTTGATTTTCTCAATGAGTTATAGGTGTGTTTTGAGAATAAACCAATCAGAGTCTCATCTCCCATTCCCTTTAAGAGCCAGTTCCGTCGCACCATAAACGCATTTGCTATTTACATGACAGACTTTGTAAGTGGAAAAACTGAGCATTTCACTAGCAAGAAAACAGTTAAAGAGAGCATCTACAGCGCGAGAATGAGAGATAAGGCATCTCATAATCTACTTTCACTTTGCTCTCGTGGATAGGGAAACCTTGTATGCACAGACATCAATTAGCCTAAAAATAATTAATTTCATTTGATAAGCGAAAATATTTGTTTCAAAACTATTTCTAAATTCAGTTCTTATTTCCAGCAAACTAATAAATGAACAATAATAACGAAGTGTGCTCAAACAACTGAGTTATATCCAAATACACATGCTGTGCCCAATATGGTCTAAAACCTGACAGGTGGACAAATCTAAGCTTGTTTTTAATAAAACAAATTTTTGTGTGTGCTTTTTGATGATCTCAAATTTCTCTCTTGTGTCTTCTTCTCACATTAATCCACCAGAGGGCGCAATATACACTTCAGCTGACCAGGGGTGCGTTTTCCAAACAACGACATAACTCGTTGCTGAACTATCATAGTACGATGCATCGTTGGGGAAAAGAACAATGTAGTGACGAGTGTTTCCCAAAGCACGTAGTTTCTCTGTCGCAGATCCATCTTTTGAACCAAATTAGTTATAACGTAAAACGCCTAAAATGACGCTCTAGACAGGGTGGAGTAACAACTTCTTTAGAGAAAAAAAAAACATAATTTTTATGCAAATTATATTGTTTTACATGATCACACATTTTTAAAAAAATCCAATATTAGTTTTGGTAAAAACATGCACTCGTTTTCCATGTTAATATAAATTAGATATATATATATATATATATATATATATATATATATATATATATATATATATATATATATATATATATATATATATAAATGGCACATATAGATCCTATTTTTGTTTCCTTTACAAATATTACTGAAAATACTCCATATAAAATCACTTAGCTACCATGTATTCTAATCTCATAAACCATATAAATCGTTAATTGTTGTAGGTCTAATTTACAGTAGGCTTATTTATTAAGAAATAAAAAAACCCTACTTAAAATCATCATTATTATTATTAATATTATTATTATCATAATCATTATTATTATTATTAATAAGTAGGATATTGTTAAATTATTTGTGTTCTTTTTTTTAAGCTTACTTTTACAATTTGACACATTTAAATGACTGCAGAAATGTTCTGACCAACAGGCTCATGTCATATACAGCACAGATACATTTCTTAATAAATAACCTACTCTAAATTAAAAGCATTAACATATGCTATATATTTTTGTTTTCTCCAGCTTCGGATATGTAACGTAAATTCCGCTTTTAAATAATAGATCACATGCAGCTTTCGTCATGAGCCATGGCATAAATGTTTTCAAAGTGCACTGCGAAGGGAATGCATTTGTCGAAATGAAGATCGCTAAAACTAAACTGTAAAGATACTTTGAAAGCAAATCACACCTAAGAGACATGACTTTAATGTTTTTTTTAATCATTCCAAGTATAAATGTTGGAACATTCTAAATGAATAGAGCATGGGGGGATAACGGTAAATAGAACACAACCAGGAACAATGCGTCTAATTACAGCTGTAAAGGTGTAGTTGTAAGCGTACAAGTTTGTGATGCTGTTTGCGAATGCTTGTTGGAACGGCAGATTTGAGAAAACGCCAAATCAATTAACTATCTTTGTAACAACGAAACTTGCGACGTTAGTTATTGGAAACGCACCTCAGGCCAGCTTGCTATCGACTGACTGAGTGACCCACCCATCAACTTCCCTAAACCCAACCGATAGTGTTTTCAGAACACATCTAGAAAAAGAAAAGCCGTTGCGGCCACATGATTTTACCATGTCGTTTTCGGCCTGTTGTTTATGTTTATTTCATTTTTTGCTTTTGATTTACCTGGTTTGTGAAACCAATCTTCGAATACTGTCATCGCGGGTGCGTCTCAAGTTTGCTGACATACGCAACAAGCCCCTGGGCAAACTGGTAATACTGAAAAAGCCATCAATACAGAGGTAAGCGACCCGCTGGTAACGTGAAAAGGAACAGAAGCCATCGGCGGCATTATACCGCCCCTATGCTGTTTGTTTTAAAGACGAAATGCAGCTATACGTACCTCTGACTACATAATTCATGCTCTCCAGAAATGTAGACGGGTGCACATCCACAATGAGCACGTGCTGGAATAAATATTGCTTAAGGGGGCTAATAATATTGACCTTAAAATTAAAAACTGCTTTTATTCTAGCCGAAATAAACCAAATAAGACTTTCTCCAGAAGAAAATATTATAGGAAATACTGTTAAAAATTCTATGCTCTGTAAAACATCATTTGAAAAATATATTATTTAAATCCCAGGAGGGCTAATCATTTTGACTTCAACTGTATGTATGCATGTCTGAGAGTTCATGTGCCAGTCTGCAGCCAGACACTATTGGAATCAAGTGCACACAGAGTTGCACGTTCAGCACGATGAAATGTGATGAGTCAGAGGGCGTAAACACACACACACACACACACACACACACAGAATAATGAGCTAATAAAGATCTCTGCACACCAAACTTACGCAGCATGGAATTTTAATTGAGTCACGGCCCATTACTTACCCAGATCATCTCCTCATCCTGCTCCTCTGACACCATCCAGCTCACAAACTCACTAGTCATTTAGCAATTCAGATAAACCCAGGCATTTAATATAAGACAGCGCTTAGCTTAATCTCTCAGCTAACAGACTTTTCATCATGATAGCTCTACAGCATTAATCACATTATAGCTCACATACGAAAAGATCATCACTAACCGTCTGCAATGTGAAGAACAAATCAAACATTAGCCGATTATGAATAAACGTGAAGTGATTATGAATATCTAATCTACACATCATGCCTTATTTAATTGTTTTAATAATAATAAACATTACTCAGAACTTGAACAGAGAGAAAATATAGGTTGTGACGCACAGATGTTTAATGCATTTAATGGGTTGCATTTACGGATGCGATGATATTAAAATCCTGGCTAATACCAATAAGCTGATTATCATTTTTTTAATATACATTTATATACAGATACTTATATATTGCTGATTGCTCATATATGGTTTTTACATATAATTAAAAACAACTGAAATACAGTTAAATATAAAAAGCAGTCATTTTAAATGCTAAACAGCTATCACAGCAGTGCAATACGAGAAACTAGTTTTATTCATTCATTACTTTTCATACGGCTTAGTGACTTTATTTATCATTTATTCACACACATATACTATGGCCAATTTCCTTTTTATTTAATTCACCTATAGCGCATGTCTTTGAACTGTGGGGAAAACCGAAGCACCTGGAGGAAACCCACGCTAACACGGAGAGAACATGCCAAGTCCACATAATGCCAACTGACCCAGCTGGGACTTGAACCAGCGACCTTCTTGTTGCAAGGCTGACTGTGCTAACCACTGAGCCATCGTGCCACCCTAATTATATTTAAGACTTATTAAATATTACATTTAACACCATTATCCAAATTCTTTACACTTTATACTATCTTAAATTTAAACATATATATTTTAAAGAAATAAATACAATTGTTCTGCTAAACTAATCAATAGGGACAATAAAAACAACAAATTTTGAAATTTGTGTTATAATATAAATATTAACTAAACTAATAAATATAAATGAACACAGGCTCATTCTGAAAATGTAGTCCTGTAGACGTTTCTGGAGATCGCATATGATGTAGCCGGAGGTACGTATGGCTGCATTTCATTTTTAAAAAGCTACGAAGCGGTATGATGCCGTTCCTTTTCGCGCTTACCAGCTGACAGCTAACCTCCGTGTGGAGAGCTTTCCCGCTGCAACCAGGTTCGAGTCCGGGAAAGAGCGGTTCCAGAAATCAGGTAAGACAAAAACAGACTCCAAAAAATAAAGTGAACAAGTGCATAACAGCTTTTCTTTTTCTGGACAGTTTTTGTAAATCGTCGGTTGGGTTTAATGAAGTAAGCGGGTGGGCGGGTCAATAGATAAAATTGGTTGGGTTTAGGGAAGGAGGAGGTGGCTTGGTCGATTGGCATGTCGACTAGTCGGCCATTTGGTCATTCAGTCAGTCAGACAGACGTCACTCGACAGTGGCCTCTGCTGGGTTCATGCAAGAGTTCGCGCCCACGAGACAATTTTGAGATGTGAAAAAGAGCACACAGCAGCCTCTTGTGGATTTGCGAAGACAAAAACTGCAAAATACATACCTCCCGGGACGTATTTCGCGGTCTCCAGAAACATCAACGAGACTATGTTTTTAGAATGAGCCTGGGTTGAATATTTTATACCCCCCAGGAAAAAAAAATTAAATGACAGACTGTTTTTAACTACTACAACTGATAAGTGATATTTCCTTCGCATCATATAAGCACATTGAAATTACGGCTGCACAATATATTGTTTCAGCATCGATATCGCAATGTGATCATTCGCAATCGTCACCGCAGGATATGCAGTGTTGACTTTGTATCATAATTTATTATTTGCATGTGTTTTTGATTGTATAATGATTTTAAAAGCATTCAGGTGTAAGAAATTGCACCATTTATGACCGTAACTATGATTAATTTTGTTGAATTGTTTTTAATTTTATCGTTCAGTTACTGCACTTGAATACTGTAAGACTAGGGAAATGATAAAACAGTTCATTTTAATTGTATCTTTTTCTTTATTTATAGATTGTTACACATGAAATACTCACATCACATGCAAATACAGAAATGCACTGCAAATAGCCCAGACCACAACAAAAATGTGTCGTGGGACCGCAATGTCAGGTCTTGTGCTCCACGAGTATTTGTGTTCACAATGTGACTATTCCCATGTGCTCCTTTGTTCTGTTTATCGCCATTCCATCATGTGCATTACTTCCACCTGTGTCTCAACCCTGTATGCAATCAGTCTAATCATTTCCCAGTGTATTTATAGTCCCTGTGTTTAGTCATTCATTGTCTGGTATTCTTGATGCTTTGTTGTCAGCCTATGTCATTCCTGAGTCTCCTGTGTATCCTATGTCCTTCATGTGAGTGTTTGTAAATAAATCTACGTGTTTCGATAACTCCTGCAATCTTTTGTTTCCAGAGTGAGTCAAGGCGTTACACCAAAAAAGTTTATAGATTGTTTATTGTATTTTATGGAGCTGCACTTCCACTGCAGAATTATCCCAATCCGTGGGGGCTCGTCCGGGATGGGAGTGAGATTTCGACCTCTGAGTGTAACAGAGGTAGTGTAACTAGCGAAGTGCTATGCAGGTAAACCTCTCTTCTCTGACCTCAAAAGGTACACTAGCCACGGACGCTAGAGGCCACGGTCTTTAGGCTGCTTCTTAGAGCAACTGACTTCCATACAAAGAATCGCCGGTTTGATCCCAGCTCAGACTGGGTTGGGAGCAGTAGGATCAGTGGGTTACAGATGGGGGCTCGTCCGGGATGAGAGTGAGATTTCGGGGTTTAGTGTTACGAAGGCCAGGTAGTGAAGTGCAATGCAGGTAAACCTCACTCCTCTAATCTCAAAAAAGGTGTTCTAGCTATAGACGCTAGAGGCCATGGTCTTTAACCTCTTTGTTAGAGCAATCGACTTCCATACAAAATGCCAGCTCAGACCTGGTTGGGTGCAGTAGGGTCGGTGGGTTACACTGTTAACTCGCACCCCATCAACTAATGTTAACAAGCATGAATTTTATTAGAGCATTAGTAAATGTTGAACTATGATTAAGCATTGTTCGTTATTACATCATGTTAGTATGTATATTAACTAACATTATTACATCTAATTATAAAGTGTGACCTATTAAATATACATATACACTATGGAGATCAGTAATGGACCCTTTTCACAAGACTGTTATGAGACGATTAATGGTCATCAACATCTTAAATCCATGAAAATGTTTAATATTTAGATTTTTTTAAAAACATATGTACATTTATATGTATTTATGTATGTATTACATCATCTGCATCAAATTACAAAAAACGAATTACCACTTGTGTGAGGCGTTTGTAATGCAGAGTCTGTGGACGGGACAGAGAATTTAATGTCAGTTATCTTCCTATTTCTCAAAGTCTTAATAACACTATTGTGAAGTTTTTCTTTTATTATTTTAGCAAATAGGATTGTAAAAATGATTTGTTGTACTCTCCCATTCACTGTGCTCTAAATTTACCCAACTATGACGACTTCTACTGAGAAATGTGAAAAGGGTCCATATCTCTCAGGCTGTCTACAGCATCAGAAATGTAGCAGCTATAAGGCCTGCTTCTGTTCTCTAGCAGGCATGTCTAGACGATCTATCAGCCATGTGTGTGACGCTGATGAGTACGTCACATGTTCAGGTGTAACCCCTCAGTAGGGCACACCCTGTGGAGAGAGCGATGCTGCCTCCGGCCCGGGCTTTGCTGTGGCAGCAGGATGAGTCAGCTGGTAAAACTGATGCTGGGAGTCATTCACTTCAGCTCATTAGATCACAATGCAGTGTTTCCCAACCCTGTTCCTCCAAGTACACAAACAGTACACATTTCCAAACTCTTCCTGAACAAACACACCTAAATCAAGGGATCGGAACATTAGAAGAGAATTCATAATCTGAATGGGTCACATACGGGACATAATATGTACACTGTAAAAAATTGCTGTACAATTTATAGTATTACTGGAAATTTTGGTTGCCAGTAATACTGTAAAATTTACAAGAGCACTGTAAAGGAAGAATTACAATTGTGCTGTAGTTTTACAGTACACAATGTAGCTACAGAAGAGTCAAGCAGTAAATAGGAAAACTCTTACATTTTTTTGAATGAGATGCTAATGGTCTAATCCGATTCAATAATTTATGCTAAGCTAAGCTAAAAGTCCTCCCGCCAGACCTAGATACCGCTTAAATGGATTCAAAAGTAGTAAAACTCAACTGTTTAACTGTAGTGAAGTTGTAAATCGAACCTTTTCCCAAAAAATAAATAAACAGGTGTTAGTTTAAGAGCTGATCCACGTGTACCTCCCCTATTGTTAAGTAGACTGTGACACTACATATGACTACTGTCGGAGACATTTGGAAAAGAGGTATAGAGTCATAGGTGAGTCACACACATCTCTCTGATCCTCCTTTCCTGAGGTGCCCAGTGGTGAGATGCACATCATTAGTGCAGGAAATGAGTGATCCAGCTGGGCCAAGGCTCAGGAGAGAGGTCTGTCAATCAAACCATGGGGCACGGGTTCAAAGAAGGGCGGTGGACATTTTTTATTGACAGCTCATGCAGATATGCAAACATCACCCAGATGAGACATACCGCTGAAGTCAACTAATAGCTCTTTTTTTAATATATATTTTCCAAATGATGTTTAACAGAGCAAGGAAATTTTCACAGTATGTCTGATAATGTTTTTTCTTCTGGTGAAAGTCTTATTTGTTTTATTATGTCTAGAATAAAAGCAGTTTTTATTTTTTATAACCATTTTAAGGACAATATTATTAGTCCCCTTGAGCAATATTTTTTCTATAGTCTACAGCAGAGTTTCTCAACTGGTGTGTCGAGTGTGTGGTAAAAAAAACAACAAAAGTACTTTTTTTTACCTATTTAGCATATATTGGACTTTTATTTTGAAATCCACGTGCAACATCCAAAATTTAATTTAATTATAGCAGTAAATATGTCGAAGTGCAAGTACAACCCCGAATATGAAAAGTGTGGATTTACATATATTGACGACAAAAAAGGCTTAAAACCTCAGTGTGTCATATTTAGTGAGGAGCTCATATGGCATCCCAGTTGCAAGGACAAACCTGTGGACTATTTTCAAAGATGACTCCAATAGCTGAGGGCATCGTGCCTAACATCCTCATGTTCAAGTACAAGCACTCCGCGCATCTTACTGTGCTCACCGAGTAGCAAAGGACAAGAAAACCCACACAATAGCAGAAGAGCAAATAGCTGGTGATTATTATAAAAATGGTTATGATTATTTTAATCATTTTACCTTAATTTGCTGGTTTGCTCAGTTCAACAGAATCAGTGTTAACGTTTTATTAACAGTTCAGTTTAGGTAATGTTAACTGAACTTTTCCTTACCCTAACCACTGTTTGCAGTATTTTATGTTTTTACTCTGTAATATTACTATATTTGATACATTTTGTTAAATGACAGAGATAAGGAAATTTGTTAATAAACAAATACAAATTAATTTTAATTCCTAAATTTATATTCTAGTTCCTAAAAATTTGGGTTGATGACCATGTACAAATGTGGGACCCATGACCAAAGCAGTTGAGAACCACTGGTCTACAGAACAAACCATTGATATAAAATGACTTGCCAAATTACCCTAACCTGCCTAGTTAACCTAATTAGTTAAGCCTTTAAATGTCACTTTAAGCTGAATATTAGCATATTTAAAAATATCTAGTGAAATATCATGGCAGAGATAAAATAAATTAGTTAATAGAAATTAGATATTAAAACAAATATGTTTAGAGATATCTTGAAAAAATCATCTTCACGTTATACAGAGATTGGGGAAATAAATATACAGGAGGGCTAATAATTTTGTCTTCAACTATAAGTATGTGGTACTAATACGTCATTATAATTCAATACCAATTCAAAGATCTAAAGACACTAAAACAGAGATCAACAAGGAACATCTTTCATGTTAAAAATGACTCCAACCAGCTGAGAGGACTAAAATCAGTCCTACAATGAAATATTACGATTAATATGAGAATATGGTCATGTGCACATCATATTAATGTGTTTTAACGATATGTAATATTTTAATAAATCTCAAAAACCTCATTATGTTGTGATTATTGAGGTGAATATTAGTTTGTAAAATGGAAACACAGACTTGTGTTACTTGGAGTATTAGTTTAATCTGGTTTTGGTTATCATGTCATTGTTATTTTAGTATCATTGAGATTATTAAAGTTATTATAATAACTTTTTATGCAACAATTTTATGCTTCATGGCTAGCACTGTCACCTCACAGCAAGGTTCGAGTCCCGGCTGGGCCAGTTGGCATTTCTGTGTGGAGTTTGCATGTTCTCCCTGTGTTCACGTAGGTTTCCTCTGGGTTCTCCGGTTTCCCCCACAGTCCAAACACATGCGCTATAGGTGAACTGAGTAAATTTATTAGCCGTAGTGTATGAGTGTGTGCAAATTTGAGAGTGTATGCAGGGCTCAACGATTAGGGTTTTTTCTACTGGCCTGATCGGGCCAGTGGTTCCGATTTTTACTTTCCCTGCCAAAATTTTCACTGGCCCCACCAAAAAAAAAAGGTTTTATAGAAGTTAATACAGAAGTCAATAGCTTTTTTTTTTCAGCCACATATTTTAAATAAAGTCTTAAGGGTTAAACTTAACTACAGCATAACTTTTCTTTTAATACAACTATCTAAATAATTACAATTGTGATTAAATACATATATATATATATATATATAATGTTTTACACTTACATTATGAAGCGAATATACATTTTTATACATAGCGAAAATATACACTTTCATTTTGACAACCATAGACATCTTCACCGAATATAAATCAGAGAGATAAAACTTTCCCATAGCCTCATTTCAGTTGTCAAGTTTTGTAAAAATCTGTCTATTGAATTATCTATTAAATTAATCTATTTATCTATTTAATCTATTAAAAAAGTGTCTAGAATTATGCTTTATAAGCTTAAAATATAGAGAGAAACAACAGATGAAGCGAGACTGCAGTCTGATCATGAAGCAGATCAATGTTGATCTTTTTTTCGAGGTTTCAGTGCAGAAATTAAATATAAAAAAGGCTTCATGCAAACTATTATAAGATTCAAATATGGAAAAACGATCAAATAGTAATTTCAGTCGATTTTCCTAACAGATAAACAGCACTCTGTGATATTTCAGCCTGCTTTCACTTTCGTAATCGACATGAAACGCACATTTGATGGCAGAAATGACATTCCCCCTTACTCATAATCCTCTCTTATATGGAGAGAGAATACATGGCTATTACACAGCCTTAATACACAGCCGTGACATAGCCTGGTTTGATAGATAATTTAGCTTTTCGCTACAATCGATCCACTCCAGAATTCGTTTCAAAATGAGCTGAGACCACCTCATTCATGCAGTCTCGGACCGATTGTTTCAGCGCAGATCCGAGCGCAATTGCGGGACTCACATATGCAAAACGAACCAAGCTAACTGAGCAAACGAGACAGGTTCTGAAACAAACGTCTAGGTGTGAAAAGCACTGTATTTACACGCAATTGACAAACAGTGACAAGGCCGATCGGGCCAGTAATGATCCGGTCCACTGTCCAGAGCGTCTCGCACGCTGGCCTCAGGCCATTGGGCAGTCCTTATTGTCGAGCCCTGCTATGGGTGTTTCCAGTACTGGGTTGTGGCTAGAAAGGCGTAAACAGGTGTTAGAATAGTTGGCGGTTCATTCCGCAGTGGTGACCCTTGATAAATAAGGAACGAAGCCGAGGGAAAATGAATGAATGCCAATGAATTACAACTATATGTTTCTTTGTTAATTCATTAACTAACATTAACGAACCACAAATTGTCGTAATCTTTGTTAATGTTAATTGTTAAACACACAACTGTTGATCATTAGCACGGCCAGACGGAATCTGCTGAAGTTTTTTGCTATTTCTGCAGAGAATTTTGGAAAAATCTGCGAATATATGCGGTATTATTTTGGAAGTTTCATAACTAAAACCTTAATATGTTAAATAAAAATAATACCTTTTTAACTTTTATTTAATGTTTAAATTGCAAATCCAATTAGATGCACTTTATTTGGTAAACAAAGCAAGTCTCTCATATAATATCTCTACTAAAAGACAGAAAATATTACTGTAAAAACTGCATTGTGCATAAATCAGATGAACATTTTCATATTGGTCAATAATATTGCTGTAATTATATAAAAAACTGAATAAATATAGATTTACACAAGTAAATTAACAGAATTAATGATGAGCTAAAAATCTGCAAATCTGCGGAATTCTGTGGAAATTCTGTGGAAAATCTGCGGAATTCTGCGCGCGCAGATTTCGTGTGCGCCTTATTATTAGTTAATGTCAACTCAGTTCCATTATATAATACTTTATAATACTTAATTTGCTGATGTTAAATCAACAGAAACTAAAATTCAGAAATATGTTTAGAAGTCATTTGAGTACATTTAAAAGCAAACGTACTTAACTAATGTAAACAATTGAGACCTTATTATTGTGAATTGTTATATGTTCCATTTTAATTTGATTTTAGTGAACATTCTGGTCATTTTCTTTGCATTTATATTAGCTTTTCTTTAATTTATCTTTATTTTAGTTTTTATTGAGTGATATTTTAATATTATTAATGGTACGTCAGGTTAAGCCATGCATAAGAGTTATACATTTGTCATTGCAACTAACCAAAAAATACATATATTTGTAAAATACTTTTATTTTAAGAAACAATAACATGTACACTAGTTTTAGTTAACTAGATCAACCCCAAAAATCAGCTTAGTGTGTTTACAATCCTCCTATATGACAAATTCTGATTTAAATGCTAGTAAATGCAGTCATTGTGTGCTAGTAGAATGAAAAAGGACTGGGCACTGCAACCTCCCTGGTATAAAACTACTGAGCTGTGCAATGATGCCTAGGCAGGGAGCTTCCTTAGTGCACAATGCAGCAAATGTATTTCCATTGAGCAGATCTGATAATAAGAGACAGGATCCCTTGACCCATCCCTTGAGCTGGACACAGCATTGCATTAGCGGATGGATTACATGACAGATGCCCGTCATATACATCCAAATGACAACCATGTGCATTTGCTGGGTGTTTGGCTGAGGAAGGTTATGATATGAGATGTAGGGTACTTACTGCTGACTTTCATGTTGCCAAAGGCTGAAGGCTGCGGCACTGGCTTGCAGCTCTCCGCGAATGAGGTGGTCCTAGGCCGGCCTGACATCTCTTGAGATCCCGTTACTCCTTAACCACGATCTTTAGAGCTTCCTTTAAACACAGAAGTATTTATCTGGCTCTTCTGTTAAAGCAAATACAGAGGAACTCCACGATATCTCTCCTAATGCAATGAATTCTGAGGTGATCAGCTGACTGTAGATGAAGACATCCGTCCTTTAACCAACAAATGCGCCGTTTATGAACACTTTACAAACTATGTGATACAAATTAGTCTCGGTTTTAGAGTTGCCGATGGTAAAGTCACAGGAATACGTCTATGGAAAGCCCAAAATCACATTATCTCGATGGCACATTCACTTCATATCAGCATATCCAGAACTGTTTTCTCGCATGCGCATTGATGAAATCTGGTCAGGTCGGATAAACTTGCTCAATTATGATTTATCGTTCACTTTATATGCTTCAGATGTTGCCGGTGTGTATCGATAAAGCTGACACCGAGACTTGCCATGTCCGCATTAGCCCATGAATATTGATCCAGATCCGATAAAGCGCAAACAATTCGGGCGTCTTTCCTTCCCAAAGGACCGGTCGGATGTCAGTAGCTTTTTCTTGAATCCTGTGAATAACACCGTATCCCTGATGAAGATGTTCCCTTTTGAGTTAACACTGCTGTTCTGGATGCCTTCTGGCTGCTGCTAGGCGATGTGAGATTCGTTAACGAATCGTTCATGTGAGTCGAATCGTTTTAAATGACTCTGAAAAAGAGCGGTCTGAATATTGACTCGATCGCGAACACATCCGAGCAGCTCTTGAGTCATTTGATAGTAAAGATTTGAGGTTTTGCTTTGTTTTTTACACAAACGTAATTAGTTTTTCGGTGAACCCCCTATTTGTTTGTTTGTTAATTTATTTATTCATTCATTTTCTTTTCGGTTTTGTCACTTTATTAATCAGGGGTCGCCACAGCAGAATGAACCGCCTACTTATCCAGCATATGTATTACAAAGTGGATGCCTTTCCAGCTGCATTCCACCATTTGGAAACACCCATACACTCTTGTTAATTTGTTTGTTTATTTATTTATTTCCCAGTACTAGGTTGTGGCTGGAAGGGCAAACGCTACTTATAACATGATATACCGGAATAGTGGTCGGATCCTTCCGCTGTGGTGGCCCCTGAAAAATTATAGACTAAGCCTGAAGGAAAATGAATGAATGAATTTATTTGTTTGTTTGGCTTTTGTTTAATATCATTATGCTGTTTATAATGTACTTTGTAATGGGTTTGTTTTGTGAGAACGTGAAGCCAGCTTTTTTTGTGTAAAATTATTACAAATCACAATTAAAAATCTAAAAGTAATGCAGCATTAAACTTTTTCACTACTCACATGCTTGTTTTCATACATCAAAGTTGTATAAGATAATATTTAGTTATTGTATTTACTAACATAAACAAACAATGAACAATACATTTATTTTTAACCTTTATTGGGTTATTTATTCTGCCCTACACCAACTTTACCACTTACAGGAAACTTTTTTTTACTTTTTTTTTTTTTTTTTTTGAGGAAAATGGAGTAAACGCAGCCTGTGCATTGGATTCTGGTCTAATTTTTATTTTTATTTTTTTAACAATTTTAATAAATAATTTGTGAAAATACATTGATTCATTGTGAAATTTCTCTAACTTCATATCTATCCTACACAATAATCCTGCAGGAACTGTATATTTTAATAGACCTGTAGGATTGTAATTCCTGCAGGAATAATCCCTGCATAAATTTCCTTCATAAATTTCCTTCTTAAAATTCCCTCATAAAATTCCTGCAGGTATTCCTACAGGAAAATGAGCTGAAAATCATGTAGGAAACCTGTATGATATTCCTGCAGGATTCCTGCGGGGTTTTTAGTAATGGATGCCTCAACCAGTTGAGTAAAAATTTTGAATTTCAAAAGTCAACTGATTTAACTGACACAAAATAGCTGTATTATGCCTGCAAAATGTTGTTTTTGCTTTATAACGTTTATTTAAGTTATAACTCAATAATATTGTTGTTATTTTTTATCAAATTACATCTTCATGTCGTGTTTTTTATATCTGTTTCTCCGTCCAGAATGAACCGTCAACTTATTCAGCATATATTTTACACAGCGGATGCCCTTCCAGCTGCAACCCAGTGCTGGGAAACATCCATACACACTCATTCATACACATAGGCTACACTATGGCCAATTTAGTTTATTTAATTCACCTATAGCGCATTTGGACTGTTGGGGAAACAGGAGCATCTGGAGTAAACCCACGCCAACATGCAAACTCCACACAGAAATGCCAACTGACACAGCCGGGACTTGAGAAAGTGGTGCAGACCTGGTGCCTGAGCTGCATCCAATGCTTTTTAATGCGCTTGCCTAACCCCACCCCTAACCCTTCCCGTCACAGTGATGTCATTCGCTCCATTGAGTGTCTTTTAGACACTGAGTCATAAAGGCTGCATCCAGATACTATTGGGACTTGAACCAGTGACCTTCTTGCTGTATTGTGACAGTGCTAACCACTGAGCCACCATGTCCTCTATATCAATTTTGTATTTGTGAAAAATAGTAAAGATTTTACTAAAATTTGTGTGTGCTGCTACTTTTATGGCCAAATAATATCTGTTCTTTTAAATTAAAAAGTTTATAATTTATGAAATATTATTTTGATCAACTGAATGAACTTGAACACTAATGTTTTGCTACATAAACGTAATTGAGATTAAAATATGTTTACTGTGACTGATATAAAACGTCCTAACAGTAATGTTGACTTAATATGTCACACAGGGATGCCAGGAACCAAGAGGTGACGTAAAAGAATTGATTCTTTTGGTGACGTATTTGATTTGGTTCGTTTGAAATGAACTGTTCGAAAGAACCGATTCACAGAAACTCGGACTTCCCATCACTACCTCCTACCGGAAAGTAAAGGATAGCGCAGTTCTCTCGCTCTCTACTCTCTCCTGCCGATGTTACATTACAGCCAATACTTGGCTGTAGAAATATCACGTCTTTTACGTAAAAATGCGCTTTAAAGCGTAAAACTCTACGCTGAGCGACGCAATTTGTGAGTGTATTTGGAAACTGTGAACGCGCAAATGTGACGTACGCCCTATGGAGGCGCGCGCCCTGGAATTACTGAGGGAAATGGGTGGAGAATCCGCAATGCTATTATGATTGTGTGATGTAAATTAGGATAAAGATGTTATCCTTGTCGATTTAGGGACATTTCATGCAAAATATAATAGCACAGTTATGTTATTCCAAATCAAATTAAAGGGATAGCTTACCCAAAATTAAAACTAACATCATTTAGCTACTCTCTCTCTCGCATGTATTTTCAAACCTTTATGAGTTTTTTCATCTGTTGAACACAAAAGACAATATTTTGAAGTATATGCTGGAAATCTGTAACCATTTAATTTTATAGAATGAAAAACAAGTAGCCTTTATGGAAGTCAATGGTTACAGCTTTTCAGCATTCTTCAAAATGCCTTCTTTTGTGGTTAACAAGAAACTCATAAAGGTTTGAAACATGTAAAGACTGAGTAAATAATGACAGAGTTTGTTTTTGTGTGAACTATTCCTTTAAGTATTTAACTTACAGTTACAACATTGTGTATTTCAAATCAGCCAGGGGGGTTTGGGTGGTTCGGAAGACCTGCCCCTCACAGCCAGTCGTTCAGAAATCGTCCCGTACATGATCTCATTTGTCCTATTTTGACTGCTATGCCATCATAAACAGTGCATATAACTCATCAAAAAAGGTTTTAAGGCAAGTGGAATACTTTGTTGCCAACGGCAAATGGTATTTTTTCTGAGTCCAATATCCAGCTGTTCAAGAAAACATACATTCTGATGTAAGTAAGGTTATCTTTTACTACTGTACTGCTTTTAAATTGAGAAAATATTTTACAAGTTTCTTTTATTTTAAATTTTGTACCTTATTCTTGAAACAAAATGACCAATAAAAGGTGTGAAGCACCAAAAGCTGCCCATATTAAAATTCACTTGAGTACTATTTTGGCTATTGTTGTTATTCAGGAATATTATTATTATTATTATTATCATAATTATTATTATTATTATTATTATCATAGTGCTTAAAATGCCACTAAAAATATTTAATTCTCAAGATTAAATAGAAAATTAGGGGTATAGCTGAAAAAAGGTCCACTTTTTGAGAAAAAAAGAACCACACCTTTCACCAGGCTGTCTATGGGCCTGTAAATGGTAGGAAAAAGGCCATTCAAAACCAAACAAATGCTGTCTCCTTTTGAAAATATATATGTATGTCTATATGTAGCAATTCAATATACATCTATCATATATTCAACAATTTAACTAAAAACACATTCAAGCCTCTCTTCCCTTGTTTTGTTCATTGTATATGATGAACGTTTAACAATCAAAAATATAACAAAATCATGCAGTGAAGACATTCAAATAACAACAGAAAGACAGAATAATAATAATAATATAACATTTAAGTAAAATTTAAATAAATTGAATAAAAAACATCCATAATTACAAAAAAGGAGTTTAGTTTTTAAAGTATATACAAAATTCTGAGAGATCACTGTTATTGCTGGATACATTTTATGTATAATTTTATTCCACAAACTTTATTAGTGACACACATTTGTTTTTTGTTTTTTTATATGTATATTTTTTATATCTTTATATATATATATATATATATATATATATATATATATATATATATATATATATATATATATATATATATATATATATATTGCACATGCTGAATATTTAAAAATAAAACCATAACACAAATTTGCAATTATGACATCCAAATCATAACAGAAAACAAGACAAAAATCAAATAAAATGAAAGAGAATTTCATTCAAAAACAAAACGTCAGATTTATATCTTTGTATTAGTATATCATTCTTTTTCTTTTTGGCTTCGTCCCTTTATTAATCTGGGGTCGCGACAGCGTAATGAACCACTAAATTAACCAGCATATGTTTTAAGCAGCGGATGCCCTTCCAGCTGCAACCCATCACTGGGAAACACCCATACATTCTCATTCATACACATACACTAAGGACAATTTAGCTTACCCAATTCACCTGTACTGCAGGTCTTTGGACTTGTGGGGGAAACCGGAGCACCCGGAGAACATGCAAACTGAATGCCACACAGAAATGCCAACTGACCCAGCTGAGGATCGAACCAGCGACCTTCTTGCTGTGAGGTGAGCATGCTACCGACTGCACCACCGTGTCGCACTATTAGAATGATGTAATGTTGTTATTACTATTATTTTGTAGGGTGAAACGGTGGCTCAGTGGTTAGCACTGTCGCCTCACAGCAAGAAGGTCCCTGGTTAGAGTCCAGGCTGGGTCAGTTGGCGTTTCTATGTGGAGTTTGCTTGTTCTCCCCGTGTTTGTGTGGGTTTACTCCAGGTATTCCCCCCCCCCACAGTTCAAAGACATGCGGTAGTTGAATTGATTTGCCGTAGTGTATGTGTGTGAATGGGTGTGTATGGGTATTTCCCAGTACTTGGTTGCAGCTGGAAGGGCATCCGCTGTGTAAAACATATGCTGGATAAGTTGGCAGTTCATTCCGCTGTTGTGACCCTTGATGAATAGACTAAGCCGAAGGAAAATGGATATTATTTTGTTTATTATATGCTGCTTAGATATATAATGATGTATATGTTTAATGAATTAAAGTTCACATGAAAAAAAAATAAAAATAAAACGTCAGATTTACGTCAGACGTACCACATGCGTCATGACGTAATCACATCCAGCGCCGGGGGAAAAATGGCGGCTGTGCAGGATGGACCGATGGAGGTGGACGCAGAGAAAGAGACAAAACCCGAAATCCTCAGCGATGGGACGGCAAATCCGTCGGGGAACACCGGCGGCGGGACTCTGTCCTCATCGCCACTCACCGCAGCCCCGGCCGCCGGAGCCCCGAAGCCGGAGGACCAGCAAACTCTGCTCGCGGTGCTGCAGTTCCTGAAGCGAAGTAAACTGGCGGAATCGGTGGAGATCCTGCGGCGGGAGGCTGGTTTAGCAGAGGAGCTGGAGGACTCGCATACCGACGCCGGTGCAGGAGGGAAGGACGGAGACGCAGGAGATACAAAAACTCTGCTCAGCCGTGTGTCCATCGCCGGTGCAGCCGCCCCGCAGAGCACACTCACCCCCATACCTGCGAAGAGTGAGTGACAGCCGCAGACACACACTGATGCTGGGGCATCACTTTTATTAAACCCACTGAATGATTAAATGCACTAGAACAGAGTCATCAACAGTAGTTATTTCTAGAAGATGTAAAACAGTTCTTTTGTAGCACCCTCACCACCTGATGAGGGACAGTAATGTTATTGAAACACTGCTTCTGTATTGTTTTTTTTTTCTTTGAGTAAACTCAGCTGTATACTTTCACAGCATTGTAACACAGCATATGAAAACAACTTTCTTTAATTCATTCATTTTATTTTCGGCTTAGTCCCTTCGTTAATCAGGGGTCGCCACAGCGGAATGAACTGTCAACTTATCCAGCATATGTTTTACGCAGCGTATGCCCTTTCAGCTGCAACCCATCACTGGGAAATGAAAACATCTTCACAAACAATATTATATACATCTCAAAAACTTTCTGAATATTTACAGACAATTTTCCTGCACAAAATTGTTGCACATTTAATATACAGTCATTACGGAATTCTTCATAAACAAACTATTCACAGTTTAATTGTCATATACCATATACACAGTCATATAACCGACTCGCATACATATTTCACTTTTTACATATACATCATAACCCACTTTACATGAACTTTAAACATTGTAACCAGCAATGAGAGTTAAAACATCACTTTGTAGCTACTCTTTAACTATACCCCTTTTATTAGCTGTTATGTTGATGCATATAATGACATTTAAATGATCCCAGTAGCTGTTAAAATTAGAGTTTATATACACTATCGAGTTGTTTTAATAGATGACACTTGTTTCTTATCACTGACACACACACACACACACATATATATGTATATATATATATATATATATATATATATATATGTATATATATATATGTATATATATATATGTATATATATATATATATATGTATATATATATATATATATATATATATATATATATATATATATATACATATATATACATATATATATATATATGTATGTATATATATATATATATGTATGTATATATATATATATATATATATATATATATATATATGTATATGTATATATATATATATATATATATATATATATATATATATATATATATATATATATATATATATATATATATATATATATATATATATAAAACCTTAATAATTAATTTTTTTTTCATTTATTTATTTATTTTTTTAGGTTCATCTTAGGTCAGACATTAAAATATACATAGTAATGATACATATAGATATATACACTGATACACTTCACCAAACAAGAAATTATCAGGAAAACATAATTATGCTCTAAATAAGTTTATAAATAAAAGGTAAAATACCATATTTACACACAAAGATATACAAACATAAGAAAACATAAATAAAAAAATTAATAAACAATACAAAGAAAGGTAAAAGGTAAAAAGGCGATTAAGATATAGGTGTCTCCTTTAAAAAAAATGCATAAAAGGGCTCTAGACTTTCTGGAACTGTTCTGGCTTTTGTTTTATTGTAAATTGAATCTTTTCCATCTGAAGAGCATGTAGGAAATCCAAAACCCATTGCCGATAAGGGGGAGCTGCTGACTTCCAATTCATAAGAATAAGTCGTCTAGCCAGTAAGGTTGCAAAGGCTACGCTATCGGCCTGTAATGAATTTAATTCAGCATATTCTGGCAGGATTCCGAACAGCGCTGTTAAGGGGTTTGGGTCTATTGACAATGAAAAAACAGCAGAAAAACACCTGAAGATTTTCCCCCAAAAATCAGACTGTTTGAAACACGACCAGAAAGTATGTAACAGTGTGGCTGATTCGGTTGTACAGCGAAGGCAAGTTGGGTCAAGATCAGGGAAAATTTTATTCAGTTTTGTTCTAGACCAGTGTATTCTGTGCACAACTTTAAATTGTATGAGAGTATGCCCAGCGTTTATTGATGATGAATGTATTCTTGCAAGAATAAGATCACAAATATTTTCAGCGATTGTTAAATTCAGTTCCTCCTCTCAAAAAGCCCTCAGTACATGTGTTGTGGGGGACTGTTTTGTGTTGATAATAGTAAAGATTTAGAAATGACCCCTTTTGAAGAGGTATGAATGTCGAGTAAATCATCAAGTATACTTTTATTTGGCACAATGGGAAAATTAGAAACTGCTTATGGATAAAGTGCCGTGTCACTGACATGTATTTAACACATAAGTTAAAAATGAGGGACGATATGTTATTGAAACACTGAGCTGCTGCTTTACGTCAGAGTCTGTGGATAGTCTGTGATGTAAATCGTTGCATTCCATTGATTTACAACATAGATCAACTATTAAACATTTACTTTCTCTTTTCTTTTACGTAGAAAGAAATGTACACATTTAGAAAAAGAAATTAACTTTATTATTATTTATTATTATTTTTTTCAATTTTTAATAATTCTTAACCACTTCGCTTTATTCTGCACAAAATAAGTTGCATCAACAGTGTTTCTCAGCGCCCCTTATATATATATATATATATATATATATATATATATATATATATATATATATATATATATATATATATATATATATATATATATATATATATATATATATATATATATATATATATATATATAGAAATATGGTGTGGTTTGACAGACATTTTGTTGTTGTGTTCTGCAGGTGGAGACGACCAGCCGGATGTCAGTGTGGTGTTGTCAGCGTACAGCCAGCAGGGTGACCCGTCTCTGTATAAGGTGTATTACAGTGACTTGAAGAAGTTCATTGAGTCGGTGCTGGACTGTCACCGGGCAGAGCTCTCGCAGCTCTTCTACCCTCTGTTCGTCCACATGTACCTGGAGCTGGTCTACAACAACCACGAGAGCGAAGCCAAGGCTTTCTTTGATAAGTAAGTGAGCTTGGTATAGACAATCCACCTTTTCTTCTATTGCGCATAGCCCCTAATTGATCAGGGGTCACCACAGCGAAATGTACCGCCAACACTTCCGGCATATTTTTTTACATAGCGAATGCCCTTCTAGCTGCAACCCAGTACTTGGGAAAACCTTTACACTCTTATTCACACACACTCACACACACTAATACACTACAATCAATTTAGTTCATCCGATTCACCTGTAGCGCATGTGTTTGGACTGTGGGGGAAACCGGAGCACCCGGTGGAAACCCACGACAACATGGGGAGAACATGCAAACTCCACACAGAAATGCCAAGTGGCCCAGCTGAGGCTTGAACCAGCGACCTTCATGCTGTAAGGCAACAGTGCTAACCACTGAGCCATCGTGCTGCCTCAATTTGAAACAAATCACTTCATTTAATGAAGCTGTGCTACAAATAATCCATTTTTATAGTGAAAATTCTGTTATGTTTGGTTTCATCCTTGTTTTTCATTTGTCATGACGTTATTGGCATTTTGTTATGTTAGTATCACACGCATATCTGTGTTCATTGTGTTTTGGAAATAGATTATTTCCAAAAGTGTGTCATTGAAGATGATCTTTACTTAATAATCTGATGATTTTTGGCGTAAAAAATGATAGTTTTGACTAGGGATGGGCGATACCAATATTTTTGTTTCCGATCCAATACCAAGTATTTTAAGACAAGTATCATCGATATTGATACCAATACTTAAATTAAATATTTTATAGTATTTAAAAAAAAAGCTTATCACCTTTATTATTATTATTATTATTGTTATTATTATATAAAACACAAGACGCATTATTCCTTTTTACATTTATTAAAATTACAGAGCTATAATTGGCTAAATAGCACCACATATGACGAAAAATAATACATTGCACACACCTTGTTTATGTTTAATAAAAAAAAAATTCTTCTCTTTAATGGTTTATTTAATAACTCTCCTTTTGAGCCTGTTTCCTTCTTTTACTGATCAAAATCTTTTGTTTTTGAAAAGTAAAATATAATAAAACAAATAGTTGCCTAACAAAAAAATAAAAGCATTGACAACAGACAATAGATTGCCAATGTGGCGAACGGTTTTGTGATGGGTATCACACGAAGCCTCGTCATTATTTACTGGAGTAAAATAACTCCCGATTATACTTTATGTTCAGTCATGATGACCACAGCTCCGCTCTCCAGTTTTACAACCTGCGTTGGGTGTGTGTGGTATTTCTACTAATGTGCCGTGAGCTAACGATGTCCTATTAGCAGAGATACAGCGGAAGAATATTATAATTCCCATTCGTGTTCCTATTTAAGTAAATCTTTATATAATATGCGGCTCTATAATTATTAAGATATTCTAAAATCTCTGATCACTCAGCAAGAAAACCCCCCAGAAAAGATTGATACTTTTACATAAGGATCGATCCTTTTGATACATTCCCAGTATTAAAAATATCGATACTTCAGGATCGATTCGCCGATCGCTAGATTTTACTCCTACAATGTACTGTTGGCATTTCCCATGAATATACCAGTGCAACATAAGACATCATTTTGTGGTTCAGAGTCACAAATGTCCTTTATGCGCTGTTTTCTACCAGGTTCAGCGGAGATCAGGAGTGTTACTATGAGGATGACCTGCGGGTTCTCTGCGGACTCACTAAGAAAGAGCACATGAAGGGGAACGAGGCTCTGCTGGATTTTCGGACGAGTCGCTTCGTGCTGCGCATCTCCAGAGACTCGTACCAGCTGCTGAAGAGACACTTACAGGAGAGGCAGAACAACCAAATATGGAACATCATTCAGGAGCACTTGTACATCGACATCTTTGACGGCATGCCGCGCAGCAAGAGCCAGATCGACAGCATGTCCGGCAGTCTCGCAGGAGAGGCCCGACGAGAAGTCAATAAAGTCAAGGTTAGAATTGAAGAGTAGATGTTTATGGAAATACTATTTAAAAAACATACTAATGTTGGTGAAAGGCTGCATTTATTCAATTAAAAATATACATCCTTTTCACATGTCCAGGTTTCTCAGCCTGTCATAGTTGGGTAAACTTAGAGCGCAGTAAATGGGTGCAACAAATCATTTTTCACAATCCCATTGGCTGATATAATAAAATGAAAACTCCATGATGGTTTTATCAAGACTTTCAGAAGAAGGAAAACCTAGTGTGAGACTGATGATGCTCCCAGAAGAGAGAACGTCAAATTAACGGTGCAGCTATGATGATGTTCTGTTTTGGTTTTTAATGGTATCAGGTATTCTATGGGCTGCTGAAGGAACCAGAGATCGAGGTCCCGCTAGATGATGAGGATGAGGAAGCAGAGAATGAAGAAGGGAAGCCAAAGAAGAAGAAGACTAAAAAGGACAGCATGGGCTCCAAGAGTAAAAAACAAGACCCCAACGCCCCTCAACAGAACAGGTACGACAAGTATTCATTAGTTTAATTAGTTTAATTAGTTAACTTAATATGAGCTGTCATCTGTTTACAACTACTATACAGTATGATGAAATATGAAACAGCAGCTCAGTCTCGTTTCTCTCTGTGATTCCTTTACATAAATTTAAGAAAGCAATGGTTCTTTCTATGACAATCTTATAAAAGAGAAATGTGGAAGTCTTGGTATTACCGTGATTTGGGACAGAGAACTTGGTGTGCAGAATCACAGCTTTGATTGGGATTTAATTTGGCAAAATATTTCAGTTTCATCTAAAAATTCTGCCCACCAATTGATAAACTACAATGTAATTCATAGAATCTATTATACACCTCTAAAACGTTTTAGAATGAAACTTATCTCTTCATCCATTAGTGTTAAATGTAAAAATGGGGCCATGGGTAGTTTTTTTCATGTTTTCTGGAAATGTCTTACAATCCACAATTTTTGGGTTAACGTTTCCACCATCTTGTCGCAAATTTTGGAAATAACCATTAATCCTTAACCTTGCCTTTTTCTATTGAATGATGACTCTTCAATAACCCTGACTTTGAATCAAAAACAAACTTTATTCTCAGGATTAACAGCTGCAAAGAAAACAATCATTAGTTCCCGGTTCCCTCCTAATCTCCTGTCAGTTCAGCAATGGTTACACTATTTTGTAGACATTGTTCAACTAGAACAGTCCACCGCCTTAATTAACAAAGCAAAGATTTCAACAATCCTTCATTGGAACCAAATACATGACAATTTGATCTCCATTATTAAAACTTAAGTGATTTAATTCAACAACATAGGAGAAACTACTAAAATATATATATTTTTCTGTTTAATGTTTTACAATAATCTTAGTAGACACTTTTTTCATTTATATACTTCTCTGACATTCTGTATATAGTTTTTTTCTCTCATATTATTTACAGGTTTCTGTATGCATATATGTATATATTTATATATATATATATATATGTGTGTGTTTGTTTGTGTACATATATAATTTGTAATTTTTTATTTCTGTTTCATATTGTTATCAAGCATGCTATACACATTGAACCAAGTCAATGTTGAGAAATTCTTTTTATTACCATTGTTGGTAACCATGTTTATTAAAAACACAATAAAGTTTAAGTCAAAAAAAAGAAAGAAAGAAAGCAATGGTTCTTGAGGTCAATTAATTAATAAAGAATTAACAATAAAAGAAAACGCTGTAAGATTTGCTGCAAATATAGCAAAAACCCTAAAAATAATAATAATAAATTTTTTTTTTTTGCAGGGACTAAATAATATTTCGCAATATTAGTTTTTAATAGTTTTTAATTATCGTTTTTGCTAAATCTAATAAAGGAATGAGAGTTTTTATGGTGTAAAAGTTTGAAAGATTATATTGTAAGTGAAAATGTGTCTAATGTAAAGCAATAAAAATGCAGACTGAGGTCACGTTTACGCTGTCAGGCCTTGATGCCCAATTCCGATTTGTTGCCTATATCTAATTTTTTGGCCTGTCCGTTTACACGTTCTTTTAATTGTGACTCATATCTGATTCATGTGTTTACACTTGCCGTGCAATTTACGCGCATCCATAAAGGCGGGTTCTAGCATCTGCGTCACACTAGCCACCATGGTAGAAAGTCTTACTTTTAGCTCTGTGAAATATGTGAAGTTCGCCCAACTTTAAAACAATTTTGAGGCGGAAGAGGAGGGGAAAGGGCCGTAATCGCAGCTTGCGCCTGTGGTTTATATATGGTGTCCTCCATTCATTATTTCTATAGGACCTTTTAATCTTTTCTTGAACTGACTCATCTCCCCACAGGGCAAGAATGCAGGTAACTTCTGCCTTCGACCACTGACCACTTTCCTCCTTAATGTTTCCTCATGTCGGCATCTCCACGCATGTTCTTCCTTTCTATGTCATTAAACCGCTGAGAAGTACCACAGTGTCGCAAGTTTAATGACCTATGCATACAAAACGAAATGCCTCAATAAATTCGATCTGCCTGTTTAAATGATAGTCGCATATCCGATTTATATCCGATTTATTTCCACATATGAAGGAAGCCTGAAAGTGATCTCTGAATATCCCAATGCATGTGTTTTTTCATTTTTACATAGTCATAGAACAGATCTGATCTGTCACATATGAGCTAAACATTTGAATTGTCACATTTACCTGGCAGTGTAGACAGTGTCTATGTATCAAAAGATGAGCATAAATCAAAAATGAGAACATGTTTAAAATCAATCTCAAATCTGAATTCTTAAAGTGTTTTCTCTCAAAAACATTAAAAAACTCTGCCAATTTTTGAGTATGTTGCTAAAAAGCGATGCTTAGATTTCTTTTGAAAGTGCATTTGTAGCTTCATAACCTCTGTCTGACAGGATCCCTCTGCCAGAGCTGAAGGACTCGGATAAACTGGACAAAATCATGTACATGAAGGAGAGCACCAAAAGAATCCGCCTCGGCCCGGAAACCCTGCCCTCCATCTGCTTCTACACATTCCTCAACGCCTACCAGGTTGGCGTTATTTTTGTTAATGGTTCCGTTTGGTGTTGTTTGGCATTGCCTGTGCTGATTGTGTGTCATCGCTCAGGGCTTGACAGCAGTAGATTTCACCGATGACTCAAGTCTGATAGCGGGGGGCTTTGCAGACTCTACAGTCCGCGTGTGGAGCGTCACACCCAAAAAACTACGCAAAGTCAAATCTGCTGCAGGTACGTGTCTCTGTTAAAGCTTTAAGTGCCACTGTTTTCCCCAGATACTATCTTGTTATCCTTTGTGTACTGTTTAAATTGATCAACAGTAAAAATGTCAAATTTGACCTCTTCCAAACAGATAAAACCAACATCAGTTTAAGATTGCATGATGTATTTGGTGATTATTTGGTTATAATGAAAGTCAATGGGGCAAAAACAGCCACCAACATAACGAAAGGGTAGTAAATTTGCCCAGAGTTTCTGAAAAATTTCAAAGCATTTTCCCCAAATTAGAAACATGTTGCATTTGCTGACACACAGATAAAGTTGTTGCCAAATAAAGACTCAAAATCACCTCAGAGTGGATGAAAGCATCCCCGACAGCATACAAGGGTCAAGTAGTTTAGAAATATTCTGTAGCTGTTTGGAAATATTAAAGTTCTGCAGAGATTCAAAGATCAAATGGAGTTATTGTCTACCAAAGAAATAAATCAGAACTCTTATGTTGAGGTTTATAATTAGTTTGCACAATGCCAGTCTGTGGTCTTCATTAGCTGACCATAAACTAAATCTACATTTGACCCTCAAACACTGTAGTTTTATCTGAGATCTGTTCCCTTGTGCTGGCAACTTAAGGCCCTGTTTACACTTGTGTGTTTTAGTTTTAAAACGGCGTTTTAGATCAAAAACAATCCGCGTCCACACTAGCGTTTCTGAACAATATATGTGTGTGTGTGTGTGTGTGTGTGTGTGTGTGTGTGTGTGTGTGTGTGTGTGTGTGTGTGTGTGTGTGTGTGTGTGTGTGTGTGTGTGTGTGTGTGTGTGTGTGTGTGTGTGTGTGTGTGTGTGTGTGTGTGTGTGTGTGTGTGTGTGTGTGTGTGTGTGTGTGTGTGTGTGTGTGTGTGTGTGTGTGTGTGTATATATAATGTATATAAAATCTAATGTATGATGTCTTGTTTCACTTCAGTGCCAACCATTCTTTTTTTTTTTTTTTTTAGACCTGAATTTGATTGATAAAGAGTCAGATGATGTTCTAGAGAGGATCATGGATGAGAAGACGTCCAGCGAGTCTAAGATCCTCCATGGTCACAGTGGGCCAGTGTATGGGGTCAGCTTCAGCCCAGACAGGTATCAAGAAAATTAGAGGAACAATTCATGGTTAAATAAGTTAGACAGAACTTAAATCAGAACAGAGTTTGCCACCCCTAAAAATATTCTTGCATGATTTATTATCTTTTTTTTCAGCTGCTGTACACTACCTGACAAAAGTCTTGTTGTCTATCCAAGTTTAAGGAACAACAAATAATAACTTGACTTCTAGTTTATCATTTGGTGTCAGAAGTAGCTTATATGAAAGGAAAAGGCCCCTAGATTACGCTTATTTTACCAAAATAAGATGTGATCATACCTTGATTTTTAATTATGTAATTAGGACAGTAAGGTCTGACTTCACCTAAACAAAAGTCTTGGCACTTAAAAGAAATAATGTACAGTATAGAATATAAAGTCATGTTGCAGTGGAGAAAAAATTTATATTGTGTAAGACTCCCATGAGCTTGGAGGACTGCATCCATACATCTCTGCAATGACTCAAATAACGTATTAATAAAGTCATCTGGAATGGCAAAGAAAGTGTCCTTGCAGAGTTCATCAAGATTCTTTAGATTCATCTTCAATGCCTTCTCCTTCATGTTACCCCAGACATGCTCAATAATGTTCATGTCTGGTGACTGGGCTGGCAAATCCTGGAGCACCTTGACCTTCTTTGCTTTCAGGATCTTTGATGTGGAGGCTGAAGTTTGAGAAGGAGCGCTATCCTGCTGAAGAAGTTGCCCTCTCCTGTGGTTTGTAATAGGCAACACAAATGTCTTGATACCTCAGGCTGTTGATGTTGCCATCCACTCTGCAGATCTCTCATATGCCCCCATTCTGAATGTAACCCCAAACCATGAGTTTTCTTTTACCAAACTTGACTGATTTCTATGAGAATCTTGGCTCCATGCTGGTTCCAGTAGGTCTTCTCCAGTATTTGTGGTGATTGGGATGCAGTTCAACAGATGTGGAAAAATGGCAATTTTCCAAATGATCAACTAGATGTCAAGTTGTTATTTGTTGCTCTTACATCTGGAATCGATGACAAGACTTTTGTCAGGTAGTGTAGGGTGTGGTTTAATATCTCTGTCTGTGTCATAGGAACTATCTGTTGTCCAGCTCTGAGGACGGTACAATCCGACTATGGAGCCTGCAGACGTTTACTTGTCTTGTAGGGTATAAAGGACACAATTATCCAGTGTGGGACACTCAGTTCTCACCATTCGGCTACTACTTTGTGTCTGGAGGACATGACAGAGTGGCAAGGTAAGGTGGATTGTCATTACTCTTATCCTGAAATACCTGGTATCGGATTGGAGAGAAAATAATAGGTATCGCCCCTCCCTAGTAACAATGTTATAAAAAAAATTGTTATTGGGTGTCACAGTGGCTCAGTGGTTAGCACTGTTGCCTTACAGCAAGAAGGTTGCTGGTTTGAGCCTCGGCTGGGCCAACTGGCATTTCTGTGTGGAGTTTGCATGTTCTCCCCGTATTGGCGTGGGTTTCCTCCAGGTGCTCCGGCTTCCCTTACAGTCGAAAGGCATGCGCTATTGGTGAACTGGGTAGACTAAATTGGCCGTAGTGTATGAGTTAGTGATGGGTCATTCTTGAACGATTCGGTCATTTTGAACAAATCTTCAATATGACTCGGGAACTACGAATCCTCTCAGGGAGTGATTCGTTCATCCGCGCGTGCGCACATTTGTGCAGGTGGTATCGTTTATTTCAAGTCTTTTGAGTCATTCATCGCAGAAAGGCAGAGGCCAATCATATGCGTTTAGAGCCGGAAAAAGAATTAATCCGTTCATCTCTCGAGTCCTCTATCGAGTCTGAGTCATTCGTTCCTCACGGGCCAATCATATGCGTTTAGAGCCGGAAAAAGAATTGATCTGTTCATCTCTCGAGTCCTCTATCGGGTCTGAGTCATTCGTTCCTCACGGGCCAATCATATGCGTTTAGAGCCGGAAAAAGAATTGATCCGTTCATCTCTCGAGTCCTCTATCGGATTTGAGTCATTCTGTCACGTGATGAACGAACGACTCAAAAACCAGAAGACTCGAAAGGTGAACTAATCGTCATGGCTCCTATCGGCTCAGACTGTGAACATTGGTTACGATTATATGTATGTGACTGTCATGCTGTGTTCACACCAGACGCGGAACGTGCGGATAAATCGTGCTATTCGCGCGTAAATAGCCTCATGAACATTTGAGTTTACTCGCTTCATGCGCGCGTCAAACCCCGCATCTTTCGCGTGTCAAATTCACATCAAAACAGACGCGGATTCGCGTGATGGGCAGGGCTTCTGTCTGCCCGAAGACTCTAGCTTCATAGCTAAATGGCTAACATGGATTTTATGAAGAAAATAACAGTGTTTTTGTGCTTTATGAAGACTGAAAAACAGCGTCGATATGTTTAGGGTCGTGTCTGAGTCCATTACATTCTTTCAGAGGTGCATCCAGCTCTGTGAGCTCATAAACTCCTCCAGAAACTTAACCTGGATGACGGAGGCTTTCAGCGGTGCTTCTGACTGAGCCAAGCCGTGTTTGATGAACTGTTGTCGGTGAAGGCTGGAGGATTTCCCTCGGAACAACGACAACAGGTTCTACGTCACAATCACGCCCCCACAAGAGCAAGTGTCTGATTGGTTAACGCGCGCGAATGTACGCTGAAGTTCAGATTTTCAAAATCAAAAGATTCGCGAGAAACGCTCGTTAAGCGCGTCAAACGCGCAAAACGCTCAATTCGCCCCGCGTCATTCGCGCAATTTGCGTCATTAGCGCCGCGCCATTCGCGTGTATCGCGCCGCAGGAGTTCTATTCGCGCGTTTGCATTGACTTAACATGTAAATCACTCGCGCTTGACGCGCGTGCCGCGTCTGGTGTGAACGCAGCATCAGTGTAACGTGAACGAACCACTGACATTTAAAGACATGAAGAGGTGAGCTGACCAAAGAGACAACAAAACCTTCATAGACAAAAGAGCATGTAAACATTGAATTATTATTTTCTCCTTCTTATAGTATTCTATTTATGACTTATTTGTCATGTGATCAACCTTTTGGGCTAGTTGTAGATGTGTTTGGAAGCAATTCATAAGCATTTTAATAATATTTTGGCAAATTGAACCAAATGAACGAAAAAGGATTCATTCATCTCGATGAACGAGATGAAGATCTGAGTCGGTAAAATGATCCGAACTTCCCATCACCAGTATGAGTGTGTGTGTGTGTATGGGTTTTACTCAGTACTGGCTGCGGCTGTAAGGGCATCTGCGTAAAGCATACGCCTGAGTAGTTAGCGGTTTATTCCGCTGTGGCAACCCCTGATAAATAAGGGACTAAGCTGTAGGAAAGTAAAAATCAAATCCACCCACGTTTGTCTTCATCTGATATCATGATTTGCTTGTCAGGCTCTGGGCGACGGATCATTACCAGCCTTTACGGATATTTGCTGGTCATCTCGCAGACGTCACCTGCACACGATTCCATCCCAACTCCAACTATGTGGCCACGGGCTCGTCCGACCGCACCGTACGACTCTGGGACGTCCTGAATGGAAACTGTGTTCGCATTTTCACAGGTCACAAGGTATTTAAGGCTTCCAAAAATGTTGGAATGAAGACAGCACTGCAAAGAAAATCATATTAATTACATTTTACCACCGTCTCTGAGAGTTTATTTCAATTTGCCTGCTTCCCCTCAACATTACATTGTGTTTTGCATCTGTGTAGGGCTAATGTCATAGTATTTAACTAGAAAAGTAAAGTTCGTAGACAATCTTTATAGCCGCTTGAGAAAGCCTCGTCTGAAAGTCTGAAGTAGTTTTAAAAATTGAATAACTGAAGTAGTTTAAGAAGTTTGAAGCAGTTGGCATAGACAGATCAGTACATTTATGTTAGCATGTTTCTAGTATGGATCGGCATGTTTCTTGCTTGGTGGTGCTAGGGTGTTCTGAGTGGTTGCTAAGGTATTACTAGGATGTTCTGACTGGTTGCTAGGGCATTGCTATGGTGTTTTGACTTTTAAGGTGTTGCTAGGCAGTTGCTAAGGTGTTCTGAGTGGTTGATCGGTGGTTGCTAAGGGTGCTAGGGTGTTTCAGAGAGTTGTTAATGTGTTGCTAGGCCGTTGCTTGGGTATTCAGTGTGGTCGCTAAGCTGTCAACAGAGTGGTTGCTAAGGCATTGCTAGGGTGCTCTAGGTGGTCGCTAAGGTGTTGCTGGGTGGTTGATAGGGTGTTCTAAGTGGTTGCTAGTGCATTGCTAGGCGGTTACTAGGGTGTTCTGATTGGTTGCTTGATCAATGCAAAGGTGTTGCTTGGGTGTTCTGAGTGGTTGCTAGCCAGTTGCTATGGTGTTCTGAGTGGTTGCTAAGGTGCTGCTAGCCAGTTGCTTAGGCATTGCTAGTTGGTAGCTAAGGTGTTGCTAGGCGGTTGCTAGAGTGCTCTAAATGGTTGCTAAGGTGTTTTGATTAGTGGCTAGGTGGTTGCTTGGATGTTCTAGTTCGTTGCTAAGGTGTTGCTATGGTGTTTTGAGTGGTTGCTAAAGTGTTGCTTGGGTCTTCTGAGTGGTTGCTAAGGTGTTTCTAGGCAGTTGCTATGGTGTTCTGAGTGGTTGCTAAGGTGCTGCTAGGGTGTTCTGAGTGATTACTAAGGTGTTGCTAGGCCATTGCTAAGGTGTTCTGAGTGGTTCCTAAGGTGCCGCGAGGGTGTTCTGAGTGATTACTAAGGTGTTGCTAGGCCATTGCTAAGGTGTTCTGAGGCCGTACTCACACTAGGTACAGTTGCCTCGAACCGGGCCAAAGCCCGGCATAGTGTGAGTAGGCCCTAAGTGGTTGATAGGCAGTTGCTAGGGTGTTCTAGGTGTTTACTAAGGTGTTGCTAGGCGGTTGATAAGATGTTCTGAGTGGTTTCTAGGTTGTTACTAAAATAAATTATCATGGTTCTAGTATGAATTAGCATGTTGCTAGCATGTTTCTAGTATAAACTATCATGTTGTTAGCATGAATTTAGTATGATCTAGCATGTATGATCAGTATGTTTCTGGTGTGGATTAGTGTATTGTTAGCATCAGTTAGTATGTGTACCATAATTATTTTGAATATTAGTTGTGGCCTTGACACAGTTTACATTACACATTTTCTTTAAATAATATTTGATTTCAGCTTTATTTGAATGTACCATCACTGATAAACTCCTCTTTTATTTGTCCATTCTTTATCATTTATTAACCAGACTGCCGCATACTCCATTTACCAGCCCATATAGAGAGTCATATACGAATAAAAGACAAGTGATGATGTTTGATTTTCAGGGGCCCATCCATTCTCTGGCGTTCTCCCCTAATGGGAAGTTCCTGGCCTCTGGATCCACCGACGGGAGAGTTTTGCTGTGGGATATTGGACACGGGCTGATGATCGCAGAGTTGAAGGGTCACACCGGCACTATTTATGCCCTCAAGTTCAGCAGAGATGGAGAAATCATTGCATCAGGTCAGGATTAGCAACACATTAGGACTAGTTTTGATCTGACTGACTCTGTTTTCATGTTTGATACACAAATTATCCCCCAAGCTGTCAGTCATCCAAGCTCTGTCAAAAATCCTGTGAGTTTGAGTTCAAGATTTCATTTTCTCATTTTTTTTCTGTAAAGCCTTTACTGTTTTGAAGTAAACTTAAGGCAGCTTGGTTAACTTGATTATCCTTACAAACACAAACACAAAAATTATTTGCTCTAACAATTTTTAGATTTTTGGACTAGAAACAAGACAAATCAAAGCAAGAGAAGCCTTTTTTGCATTGCAATTATTTAATTTCTGTGCCTGAATACTGTTGGGACTCCCCAGAAAACCATTATATGCTATACAAACTATCTCCTGAAACTGTATTCTTATCGCAATATTTATCGCAGAAAACTAGATATCGCAATATTACACACACACACACAGCTGAAGTCAGAATTATTAGCCCCCCTTTGAAATTTTGTTTCTTTTTTTTAATATTTCCCAAAGGATGTTGAACAGAGCAAGGAAATTTTCACAGTATGTTTGATAATATTTTTTCTTCTGGAGAAAGTCTTGTTTTATTTCAGCTATGATAAAAGCAGTTTTTAATTTTTTAAAAACATTAAGGTCAAAATTATTAGCCCCTTTAAGCTATTTTTTTTAATGGTCTTCTACAGAACAAACATTTTTTATACAATAACTTGCCTATTTACCCTAACCTGCTTAGTTAACCTAATCAAGCCTTTAAATGTCATTTTAAGCTGTATAGAAGTGTCTTGAAAAATATCTAGTCAAATATTATTTTCAGTCATCATGGCAAAGATAAAATAAATCAGTTATTAAAAATGAGTTATTAAAACTATTATGTTTAGAAATGTGTTGAAAAAATCTGCTGGTAAACAGAAATTGGGGAAAAAAATAAACAGGGGCTAATAATTCTGACTTCAACTGTGTGTGTTTATATATATATATTTTAGTCTAGTTTATATCAAATAACTATATATATATATATATATATATATATATATATATATATATATATATATATATATATATAGTGTGTGTGTTTGTTTTTTTTACAGAGAGAAATTTTTATCAGCTTAAAGGACTGATAAAGATAATTATATAATTCTGGCATTTATATATTTAAGCAGCTAGTCTTTAATCTCACTTATTTAGTTTTTTTCTTGACCTAGTTTGATTGGATTCATATATTTTACAGTCGTTTGCTTTTTTTCCAAACAAATCAGGCATTTTGGACAAATCATTTGAACAAGTGATTCAGTGAAGCAACAATATGAACTTGTCGCCACCTACTGGCGGTTTTGTTGTCATCTATCCATGACAACCCGAAAACATTTTTAAAAAATTTAAATACTTGCAATTATTTTCTTTTTGTCTACACTTTAAACTGTTTACATTTGTCATGTCACACCATGTGATTTATTGTAATGAAAGAAAATCCCGTGTTTTGCTCCAGGCTCTATAGACAACACCGTCCGACTGTGGGACGTCATGAGAGCCATCGATGACGTAGAAACAGACGACTTCACTGCAGCAACGGGCCACATTCACCTGCCGGACAATTCTCAGGAGCTGCTGCTGGGGACGTACCATAGCAAATCCACAGCCGTCATACACCTGCACTTCACCAGACGCAACCTGCTCCTGGCCGCAGGCTCCTACAACTCCCAGTGACCAAAACCGCAAACACTGACCCCCATGTAGCTGTGATGATCTATCAATAATGGTGCATAATATTTAAAGATTCAATCCAGGTCATCCTAACATGTGAAATAAGCGAAGCGAAAGAAATAGTCGAGCACTGAGCATTATGCTGAGACCTATTTTTTTTGTGCTCACTGGCTAATTTTGTTTTGCTTCGATAACATTACTGCCATATTTGCTCATTTTTAAGGCTCATATGCATCATGTGTTTGAAAATGACACGTGTTCTGCTTTTGTACATATAACCATGAACAATTTTTGTAATTCCTAAACTGGTCATTGCTCTTTAAAACATGATGCATCTGAGTGCTGGTCTATACAAGCTTTTATACTACTGCCTAAATGTGTAAATAAAACAGGTTTTCTACAGCTGTGGTTTAGATTTTTCAGTTTATTCCTTACATAGAAGTAAATTCAACAAATCCCGCACCAATTTTCATGCTGCAATCAAAAAAACATCCTGAAAAGAAAGAAGGAGAGAGTTTAGGGTTCAATCACAGCTTTCAGATATGAAAATGAGTGTTTGTTGTGGTAAATTCAGGCGAAGCTTACAATAAGTTAACTTGACGTCACAGCCTTTTGCTTCTTGGGCTTCAATTTGAAGAAGAGGATGATGGCTGCAATGCTGGCGTATGTGGCCAACACACACTGGACACAAAATAGAGAAATACCGTTTCTAAGTAACGTACATACGAATTGCATTTAAGTGTAACTGATCATTAATTTTATTTAGGGCTGCACGATATTGGAACAGTGTGTCCGCGGGGTCTTAAATCTCAAAATCTTTTGCCTTAAAAAGTCTTACATTTTTTAATTTTTAAAACAAGTCTTAATTTTTTCTTTGTTCATGTATTGCTACCCAATCTGTCCAACAGCCATGTAATCACCAACAATTCATCTCGATAAAACGCTAAACGTTTTTTTTTTTAAAGGTAATTTTAAACTCTATTTATCAGAACAGTTTAATTATTTTCCTTAACATTTGTTTAAAAGTTCTTCATGTATTTACTGCTGACGACTCGATCTTCGTACATGGATTACTCAGTTAGCTGGATTTGGTTATTGACGATTTGACATGATCCAGGATCGTTTCATTCTTCAAAACTGATCCGAGAGTTGTTGTCATAGCAACAGTTCTGGTAGATCAAACCTGGTCGGGAGCAGGTTCAATTCATATGAACAGGATTTGATCGGATTCCGATATTTTCTTACAGTAGTAGTTATATACACTTGGGAAAATAGAAAATATTTAAATATACACACGTAAAAAAAAAAAAAAAATAAAAAAATTAAAAAAAAAAAAAAAAAATATATATATATATATATATATATATATATATATATATATATGTGTGTGTTAATAAAACGTATGCAATCTGCACTCTGAAATGAAAGTACAAAGACTGCCACTTGATGGTGCAAAGAGAAAACTTATTGATATGAACTTTTTAGATCGCTTTATTACAATTTGTGTATGATACTAGACATGCACAACATGTGACTTTTTAAAAGCAATAATACATTTATGCAGCCATGAACATGTTTTGATAGTTAATATGACGGTGATTTGATTATTTATTATTGTATTATTAAACATATTAAATTATAATAATAATTTTTTGATAGGACAAATAAAAATATTTTCCATCTGGACCATTTGGAAAATTCCTCAGCCTTTAGCCATTAACTAAGTGTAAATTTTCATTCTTTATGGTCCTAAAAATGTCTTAAAAAGACTTAAATTTAACTGGGTGCTTCCTGCAGAAACCCCTGACTTAATATCTCTATTTGGAAAGAATGTCTGATGTTAGATGGATTGGGAGGATTCTGAAGTGGGAGTGCATCTCCATATAATCTAATAAACAGTTTGTCAATTTTTTGGGATGCCCCAACACGTTTTTCGATGTGGTCTGTGCTATTTGCGGTGCATTTCTGTATTTGCATGTGTTGCGAGTTTTTCAATCTATAAATACAATCAAAGTGTTTTGTCATTTCCGAAGTCTAACAGTATTCAAGTACAGCAACCGAAAGATAAAATAAAAATCAGTCAAAGGAATAGTTGTTAGTCACAAATGCTACAATTTCTTATGCATTCTTATGAATGCTTTTAAGGTCATTATACAATCAGAGGCATCAAAAACGCATGCAAATGATTAAGTATAATACAAACTCAACACTGCATATTCTGCAATGTAACTATTGCGAAGGATCACATTGCGATATCGATGTTGAAACCATATATTGTGCAGCCCTAATTTATACTACAATTAATGTCGACTTACATTCCTCCTGCCAGTGATTGTGTATGAGTTGAAGTACTTGGCAATGCCAGTGAACTGGTGTTGACTTCCAGCGTCGTGTCCACCCATGATTTCTGTATGCAATCTGTTAATAAAGGAGAATTAGAAATATTTGATGACATTCCTCAAAAAAATCATGATGAATTAGATTTTCAGAGATGTTTTATTTTGATTATGGTTTTAAAATTTAAATAAATTGGCCTCACACTTCATATCTTCAGATTTTTCACAGTATATGTATTAATTCCAGCACTTTTACCATAAACCGACATTTGGTAAAGGCTAATAATGTAGAAATTAGAGGATGTATTGGAAAAAAACGCGTTGACTGTTTTAACTAGCGACATTGGGCGGTAAAGTAATTCACATACACGCATGAACGCGGTTAAACATACGCCTGATTTTTCATTCGTACGTAAGGTCACGCGAAATGCGTAAAGGACAACCTTGGTTTTGAAATAAAGGCAGGCTGCTGCAATGAAATGTAGGGTTAACAAGATATGTAATATGCATTTTATAACACTTAAATGCTCGGTTAATGTTTAATATTCAATGTATTTTGAAAGCACCTCAACCCGTGACGAAAAAAATGCGTGGTTAAGATAAACGTAGCTTTCCATTATAGCATATATTAATTCCACACACATGTAAAAACACCAACGCGTCGAAAATTATTATTAAACACTCTAAATTAAAAATCATTCTGCTAAAATATAAACCGCGACTTACCAAGCAAACTGGTGCCCTTCAATGGTGAAGCCGGAAAGTGAATGATTTAAGGAAGTCCCACCTACGTGGTGATAACCCGAATGTACTGTAGCCATTGGTTTACACGCATATCAATCGATTCTACCACTAAGTCGATTGGCTTACAGAGACGTCAATCTAAATACCCTGTCATCCTATTGGCTGATGCTTTCTCTTTCGGTGTAACGTTTAAATCCCGCCTCTCGGTGTTTACATCCGGGTCGAGAAGATGGCACGCTTGTGAGGAACATGTGAGATTTACTTGCACGAGAGGTACATGTTTCTACACCAAGTTTTACTAACGTAAGTAAAATCTCTTAGTTACTGTTAATTAGAGGGCTTAATTATGCGTATGTAAATGATAGTGTCGATAAAACGTTGTGGTGTACGTTAGTATACATTCATGTTGTGCTTCTCATGTGTCTGCAGTTGTGTTTGTTCTTGGTCAGTTTAAATAATGAAGCCAAACATATTGATTTAGATAGTTATTAATGTTTTATATGGTTATATATGCTCTTGTTTGTTGATTCAAGCATTCCTGTTTATGTCTGCTAACGTGTCTGTGTTTATATATTTATTGGCAGTGTTGGGGAAATTACTTTATGAAGTAGTGCATTACAATATTGAGTTACTCTACTAAAAAGTAACGAACTTAGTCACTTTATATGCCAAGTAATCCATTACGTTACTTTTGCGTTATTTTTACAACCTCTTTTTAATAGAGGAACTCTACAATTAACAATGAACTATGTAACCTACACATTTACCTTTAAAAACACATCAAAACAAATATTTTAGGATAATGTTATCTGAGAACCAGGGTTGAGTGTTATGCGCATTACTGTATTTTAATTATAATATTTACAATATATATTTTTTTGGCAGTGTTGGGGGGAGTTACTTTAGAAAGTAGTGCATTACAATATTGAAGTACTCCCCTACAAAGTAACTAGTTGCGTTACTTTTAATGCATTACGTTACTTTTAAGTTACTTTTGGCTAAGGCTTGATCTCTTTCAGAACTTTTTTTCTTTCTTTTTTTAAATAGACGAGCTCTGCAATTAGCTATGCACTGTATAACCTACACCTACATTTACCTTTAAATAAAACACATCAAAACACAAATTTTAGGATAATGTTATCTGAGAACCAGAGTTGAGTTGCATTACTGTATTCTGTTCTACTTACATTACTGTATTCTAATTACATTTTTGGGGAACACAGTAATGTAATGAATGACATTTTACATGTGTGTAATTTGATTGCAGTTACTAAATTCAATGTATTTGTGTTACAAATATAGTTTTTAAAAGGAAAAAATGCTTCTTTAAATTGCGTTTTCCGCTGCAACCTCAGTCAATGAGCAGGCACTTTTAAGTTGCTGGAGAACACGAGCTGAAATGCTGCTAGCGAGAGTGGTTGCTGCTTAAAGTGGAAAATACAGACATTACTTTGATGTCATTGAGCGTAAAATCAAAAATATTGCTGTGTTTATGTATTCATTGGCAGTGGAAAGTAACTTTAAAAAGTAGTGCATTACAATATAGAGCTTTGGCCCAAAAAACTAGGTAGTTGCGTTACTTGGTTACTTTTTATAGTAATGCATTACGTTACTTTTGAGCTACTTTTGCATTACTTTTTATTACCTGACTGAGGCTGGATCTCTTTCAGAAATTGTTTTCCTAAATAGAGGAGCTCTGTAATTAACGGTGTACGTTATACCTTTAAAAATCACATAAATAAAATATTATTTTAGGATGATGTTATTTGAGAACTTCCTGACCCCAGAGCTACACAGTGCGTATATACAGATTATTGAAATTCTAAAGTACTGTGTTCGCTATGTTTGTACTATTTGTCTTAAGTAAAATCACTGTCCATTGAGACTATAATCTCCTTTTATTCGATGCATTCAAAGTAATAAACACATTCTCTCATTGACCACGTGATTCATTTTGACTGCTTTAAATTTTAATTCATCAATTTATTTTTATAAGTGAATCAACTAAACTAAAAAGTAGCTTGCGTTACATTTTCAAAAAAGTAATTAAAATATTATAACTTCATTTTTAAAAGTAATGCATGACTTTACGCATTACTTCTAAAAGTAATATTATTATATAACTCGCGTTGCTTGTAAAGCCTGGTTTATACCTCTGCGTGGAGCGATCACCCTGACCCACGCTGCATGCCTTGCGTGTAGTCGTGCATTTATACTTCTGTATGCTGTTTACGTTGCTCTGCAATACACTTCAGAAACACTAGCTGGCAGTAGGTTTTAATGTTCCTCTGTGTCGAGTTTTTTCACTGGTGTTTTGTTTTGAATGATACCTCAGTATTCACGTGGCTCAAACTCGCTCATATTTATAATAATATTATATAAAATGTATTATTTTATTATAATACAAAATAATAATAATTGTGGTAAAGTTAGTTTTATATTCGCACATTCTCTCTTTCTCTTTAATAATATAATTTCAGAATCGTTTGCCAATTCTAAACGGGGTATGACGATCAAAGTACAACATTGTTTACAGTCAAAAAAACTGTGAAGCCATACTTTAAACCAACTTTACCTCAATAACTTATTATTGTTTTTCTCTTTAGGCAAATTGTGAAAAATGGCATCGATGGAAGAAGATTTTCCCCGCGGAGGTACTGAGAGGAAAAAACCCACCGACCTAATCCCACATGAAGTGGACAATCTTTTTGATGTAAGTTGAAGAAGGTGAATTGTTAGTGAGTAAAACAGTTTGAAAACGTTAAAGAAATAGTTCAACCCAAAATATTTGTGATTTTACTCGCCCTCATGTGGATCCAAGCCTTTATGAGTTTCTTTCTTCTCTTGAACACAAAGGAAGATATTTTGAAGAAAGCTGAAAACCTGTAACCATCAACTTCTGTAGTAGAAAAACAAATACTATGCAAGTCAATGGTTACAGGATTTCAGCATTCTTCCAAATATCTTCTTTTCTGTTCAACACAGGAAAGACACTCAAACTGGTTTGGAACAAGTGAAGGGTGAGTAAGAGATGACTGAATTTTCAGTTTTGGGTGAACTATTGTTTTAATACTGATCAGTGGGTATGCAATATAAATCCTTGCACAGCTTTTTTGAGTGTAATGTATTTCTTTGTGATAAATATTTTTCAGACACCTGCAAAAGCGGTTAAGAAGAAGAAGAAGGCTGTGAAGCAGGATGAAGCGCCAAAATCTAAAAAACAGAAAGTGGATGAAGAGAATATCAAACTCAACACGACCACCACTGTCCAAATTCTGCATCTTAGGGTAACTTTAGAGTTTAGGTTTAGATTTCATGTGATTTTATTTTTATTTAAACTTTTTAAGAGTTAAATGGATAATTCAGTGGTTCATTCTGCTGTGGCAACCCCTGATTATGAAAGGACTAAGCCGAAAAGAAAATGAATGAATGTTATACATTAGTATGAAGACAGAGAGAGATTAGAAATGACATCTTTAATGATTTTAAATTAATATATTATATGTTAATAATATACCGTCAGTGCTTTTAAACATTTATGGATCAAAGATAAATCATCATCATTTTTATTGCAGATGTCTTTTTTAATGTTGCAAAAAACCTTTTAAAGTATGAATCTAGGTAAACAAAGTATTAGACAAGTAATTGGATTACAGTGGATTGTTCAGTAGCGAATAGAAAACAATGGTTTCTTAAGGGGGCTAATAATATTGACCATAAAATACTTGGAAAAAAAAAAATTGTAAAACTGCTTTTATTTCAGCCAAACTAAAAGAAATAAGATAAATAAAATAAGTAGCACTAAATATTTGACAGGAGGGCGAATAATTTTGTCTTAAACTATATGTTAGTCAGTTAATCTTGTGTCTGATCATTTTCTCTTTTTCCATTCTCTCTCTTAAGGACCTGACGGTTGGCACTCTGATGCTGGGTTGTGTGAAGGAAGTGTCAGATTTCGAGGTTGTAGTTGGTCTCCCGAGCGGCCTCGTTGGTTACCTGCCGATCTGCAACATCTGTGACGCCTACACCAACATTCTCAATGACAAACTGGACACTGATGATGGCCTAGAGGTATCTGAAATGCACACAGAAAGAAACAATGCAGCTGTGTTCACACTTCAAATTATTATTTGCTTGGTATTTTGGGATTAAACCCCACATACACACTCTAGGGATGCCAGAGGCTTAATTTACATCTTGTAAAAAGGGGCGTAATAGGTCCCCTTTAATGCATACTACGCTATCCCATGATGCAGTGTGAGAGGATTCATGAATGGGAGGGAAGAAACTAGATCGATGTAAGGAAATTCATGTAATGAATACCAATAGCGTATGTAGTACATCCACATTTCTTTGGGACTAACACATTAATACACATAAGTAGCAGTGTTTCCCAATCCTGTTCCTGAAGGCACACCAACAGTTCATATTTTCATCCTCTTCCTAGTCAAACACACCCAAATCAACTCAATGGAGCATTAGAAGAGACTCCAAACCCTGAAGTTAATGGGTCATATAAGGGAGACATCCAAAATATGTACTGATGGCGTGTCTCCAGGAACAGAGTTGGGAAACACTGCTATATAGAACATGAATTGTAGTAGATTCCAGTGTATTATCTACTCGAGTAGTGCGCAATCTTAAATGTGCAGCTGAACATTGTCATGATAGATGATGTAATACACTTTGTTTGTGTTTCTTCAATGTCAACAGGAAGTTGTCCCTCTTTCCAAACTCTTCACACTTGGAATGCTGATCAGATGTGTCGTGTCGTCTTTAGACTCTGCCAAAGAGGGTCATATTAGCCTTAAGTTGTCGATCAACCCAAAAGATGTGAACAAGGCGTTGAATTCAGTTGCTTTAAAGCCTGCAATGGTGAGTTATCAAGATTTCATTAAGCATATAGCTTATAATCAGTATAGTTATTCAGAATAATTCATTATTTTATCCAGTATCATTATGTTTGGTTTGTTTTTTGAATGCCGTTTTAAAGATTTATATATTCAAATGACTGGAAAATCCTTTGTGAGATTGTAGTAAGTTTGGAGTCTGAAATAATATTTTGAGTTGGCAAGATTTCATTAATATTATAAGCAGACATGTTATAATCAGTATAATTATTCAGGAAATAACTTTTTAATTCAATATTATTATATCTGATTCTTTTTTTAAATGCTGTATTAAATATTTATATATTTAAGTGGCTGGAAAATCTTTTTTTTTTTTTTTTTTTAAATGATGATAAGTTTGGAGTCTGAAATAAATCATTTGTTTTGAAGGTTTCTTATGCTCTTAAACTGCATTTATTTGATCCCAAATTTGGTAAAAACTGTAATACTGTGAAATACTGGTGCCATTCGAACTAATTGATGATTCAATATATTTGTTAAATGTGTTTCTGTGGTTTAAATTAGTATTTTCAGAATCATTCCTACTGATTTCTGTGCAGTTTTGTTCAAAAAGCATTGCAATTGTCTGATTTGATGCTTAACAGGCATTTCTTATTGTTCTCAGTCTTCTGAAATAGTTGTGCTGCTTAATATTTTTAGTTTAACATGTAACAAAAAAATTATATAAAGGTATAAGAGGTTCCTGGAGTATTTTTTTATTTCTACAGATTTGTGTGTGTTGAGCATCATTTAAGATGACATTGGCACCTTTAATTGTGGAGAAAACTGGAAAGTTTGAGCTTTTGTCAGCTAATTTCATCTTCTGGGTTTAAAATCATTTTGGGGCGGGATCAAAATTAGTGACGTAGCGCGAATCTGCTAGTGGAGTGATGATTTCTCATCATTATTCATAGCTAAAATTTCTTATCCTATGAGAAGACTCTACTTCTTAATTATTCATGAGGTCATGTGCTTTCTGAGGGCAAGTCAGACCTGCCAAGCTGTGAGACCCAATGATTGGGTGTGGTCGCATTCGTGCACATCATGGGTCGTATGTGTGCGTTTCACGCGTGATTCACGAGGTTTGTTGCCTGTTTCTCCCTGCAATGCTGTCAGGGCCGATACAGCAAAGCTGTTGGTTTGCAGTAAGCATTTTTGTTTGGAGAGCTGTACGATGATAAGAGAATAGCGGACTTTCTTTTGTCGGTTGAGTTCGTTACCATTCAGACAAATCGCCTATACCTGCTGCTGTGTTCGCTATATGTTTAAAATCCTTCAGATTACCAGAAGGGCTAATCTCTGAAATAGATAAAGAAAGAGACCTGCTGCACTGCTACTTCCACTGTGTCTGCATTCGGACTGGGGGATTCAGGAGGAGAGAAGTCTTTCTCATTTATAGTGTTCATATAAACATGCTTATCTGTATGATGATATAACAAAATTGTGGTTATGTGTATATGACATTATGAATTACGAAATGCAGCAGGACATTTAGGCCCAATCCCTAATTCTACCCATTAGCCCTTACCCCTTACCAATTCTTTTTAGCTTGAAGGTGTAGAGATTTTTTTTAGGACCACACTCGAAACCAAGGGGTAGGTAAATTTCCCAGAAAACATCATCTACAACGGCATGGGTCTCCTCACAGTTTGTGTCTCATTTTGTGAGCCAGCTGTCAACAATTGTTCACCTTACTTTTTTCCCTTGCTCTGCCGGCCACGCCGACTCCTGCCTCTGCTCGCAGATCTCCACGCCCATCTTGGAGCATTTTTTTAAAATTATTTCTGAGGTAGACTTGACCTGAAAGAAGGGGGGTTTCATGACCCTTTAACTTTGATGCTCATTTATTTTATTTAAGAATTATTTGAAGAATAGTATAAGCATTCAAAGCATTTACTTGAAATAAAAGTCTTTTGTAACATTATAAATATCTGCAACTTTTATCCGATCGACTAAGGAAGAATCAACAAATTACATCAGACTAAAATGGGAGAGAGAATCCAACCTAGTTATCCCAGAGGAAGATTGGTTGAATATCTGCTCAGTACAGGCCACCTCATCCAATTCTGGTATGTGGAGAGATTTTTGCGGGAAGAATCTTACCAGATATTTTATAACCCCCAAATTAACATGCATGCAAACACAGGAGAAGGACAGTGGACAGTGCTGGAGGAAATGTGGAGAAGACTTGGCAAACCACTTTTACATATTTTGGAGTTGCCCAGCCATTCAGTCATATTGGAAGGACGTAAAGCAAGTAATACATAATATTTTTGGTGATGATGTGGATCTTTCTTTTACAACAATTTATCTGGGAAATATTGCAGCCAACTTAACGGTAAAAGACAAGTACTTATTAAAAATGCTCCTAGCAACCAGTAAGAAAACTGTGACTCGAAAGTGGCTACAACTGGAACCCCCTACAAAATCTGAATGGTTGGATATCATATCTAATGTTCAAAATATGGAGAGGATGACTCTTTCTTTAAAACTACAAATGGACCAATACCTGCAATATTGGGAGAAATGGATTGTACTTATGCCTTTACAGAGTGTAATCTGATTTATATATGTATTTGTTCATGTGACCTGTAAGCAAAATATTTGACCTGTCAACCGTTCATTTAAGTTCTGGTGTTTTATTGTATTATTTACTTAATTTTATTATTTTTTTTTTAATCTACCATTTGTACTTTTTTCCCCTTTTTTTTACATTTATTTATTTTTATTTTATTTTCCCTTTAAAAAAAGAGAAATAAAAATAAAGTATAAAAAAAATAATAATAATAAATTTCTGCAACTTTTGATTATTTTATTGAATAATTGTTCGGAAATAGTTGTGTACATCAATTAGTTTAAATATGTTTTGAGTACTCAAATCAGCCCCTGTTAATATTGTAGACACTGAGCGGCTGTGTGGAGAGCGTTGAAGATCACGGCTACCTGGTGGACATCGGAATTGGCGGCACTAAAGCTTTCCTGCCCAAAAAGAGCACATCCTCAAAACAAGGTAGACATCAGACACATATTCAGATATAACACCTTTCCATTAATTAACAATTTCCACTTAGTTCATTTAGCGTGCCTGAATCACTATAAAAGCAACATTATGATTCGTAAGTGTTCTGCTCATCTCAGATCTGTATGTGGGTCAGTATGTGCTGGTCCTGATAGAGGATGTCAAGGATAGCGGGCGTGTGGTGCGCCTGTCTCAGAATCCCCAGGCTCTTGTAAAGGCCTGCGCTCAGACCAAGCAAGGTTGGACTTTAGACAACCTCCTACCTGGACTGCTGATCCATGGATGTGTCAAGAGGGTAAGAAGTTTGTATTTTAAAGATGTCCTATTATGCTTTTAATATGCTTAACGTCCATGTAGTGTTGCTGGTTAAGTATGAAAAAGATATGTAAGTTTACAAAGCATAGTCACTACAAAAATATTGTATATACAGTACTGTGCTATAGACCATTTGTGGTTTTAGTGTGGGTATGATGACATTTATATAGTACTTATCATTCTCTTTATTAAAATACAACCAGAAAATACGGGTACTAGTTGGATTTTTTTGGGTCTAATTGTTTAAGTCACATGAAAGAAAGAGTTAAATGAAAGGAACGACGAATGAATGAAAAACACTGGAGTTTCTGTCTTGGTTTGTTCTGCTTGATTTCTGTAAGAGCTGTCGTCAATATTGCTCAAATTGATGGGATTGTGGATGCTGAAAAGCACAGAGAGGTTTTAATTCGTCATGTAATTCCTACTAGAAAGCACTTCATTTGTAATAGTTTTATTTTTCAGCATGAGAATGATTTCAAACAGGGTGCTAATGCAATGAAATCATATTTGAAGAGAAAAACAGACAGTCATGAGTCCAGACCTGAACATTGTATACTATAGGCAATGTAATAGGCAGAGTGAGATTCACCTGGAGAGAAAAAAGAAGGATAGATCATGCTGAATACTATACTTGTGCAAAAGTCTTAGGCTCCTATGGCTTTTGCAGAGTACTGTATATCAATAAGTATTGTTTTTGAGCTTTCATAAAGGCCTCGATTTGTATTTCTGTATTTTTTTATCTGGGATTATACACTTTACAATATCTCATATTTAATTAATTATTTCCCATCCTAACCATGCTTTAAGTTGTGGTAATTGTGTGTTGTTTTCACTGTTCTAAGTAAAAGACCATTATTTCAGTGATGTTTTGATATTGTAGGTCACTCCTCACGGACTTATAGTGACGTTTCTTTCGTCTTTCACCGGAGTGGTTGATTTTCTGCACCTTGATGAGGACAAGGAGTCTACTTACAGCAAAGGACAAGAGGTATGAAAATATTTTAAAATATTAATAGTGTTGGTCTGCTGCCATGAACTACATTACTAATTTTAGTTTAAAGCTCTAACAGTACTTGACGTCTACTGAAGTCATTATTTCATTATTATTTAAATTTAAAAAAATTATATAATCTATAATTAAATAATAATTTTTGAAATAAAGTATGTTTGTAATATTTTTTTCACAAAAGTACAAAGCTAGAACTGAAATAAACTGAAAATATGAAAAAAGATTATTAAAATATTTGTTGAGTTTTAATCATTTAACATGTAAAATGTTTATATTGATATTAGTTATACGCATAGCAGTTTTGGTTTGTATTTTTGTTATTTATATTATTAATAAAAAAATTTAAAAAACAATGACGCTAACTAAACTTTAAATAAAGACGAAGTAAAAAATTATTTAAAAAAATAAATACGTTTTTCATTGACATAATTTTTATTTGTTGCAGTTTATGTGTTTATTAGTGAAGTACATATTTAGAGACATTTTATTAAGCACTGAGCAAAATTACAAAGTGTAAGCTAACTGAAGTAAAATGAATTTTTGAGTTTAGTTGCATTTTAATAATCATTTTATAATGTATATTTTATTTACATTTTGGCTTTTGTGGTTTTTGTCGATTAGTTTTGTTTATTTAATATATTTGTAGTTATTTTTTTATTTTCTATGTAAATTTATTTCCGGTTGTATTTCTAATCCAAAACATACTATCATACTAAAAAACAACTTCATATGTAACATTTTATATACATGCAATGTAAACCATTACACTGTTATGCGTATAAATACTGCTAAAATATCAGTTTTTACGCATCTCTGCTGTTTTAGATAAAAGGATTTTGCTTTTGTGATTTGTTATTTCTGTTTGTTTATTATAATGGTAGTTAATAATTTTATTTATATGTTTATACATTTTACTTCCAGTTGTAATTCCAATACAGAATATACTATTGTACTAAAAAGCAAATACTACATGTATTAAATTTAATATAAATAAAATGTCCGGCATCCTTGGGTTGCAGCTGGAAGGGTATTCGCTGTGTAAAACATATGCTGGATAAGTTGGCGGTTCATTGCGCTGTGGCTACCCCTGATGAATAAAGGGACTGAGCTGAAGGAAAATGATTGAATGATCTCTCTGCTGTTTGTCAGATCCTGGCGCGAATTCTGTACGTGCAGCCTTCGACCCGTCAAGTGGGTCTCTCTCTGCGCAGTCATCTGCTACCACCAGGCGGCGCTGTGCTGGATCTGCACTTCAGTGAGCGAGTGGGTGAGGTGGTGCAGGGCTGTCAGATGACTAGTTTACACCATTACTCAGGAGCCCTGATGAAGATGCTTGACGGTAGCAGAGCCTTTGTGCATGTGAGTACAACGCTGATGCTGCTATTGAAATATTAAACTTTAGAATTGTTGACCCAAAAATGTACATTTTCTCATTATTTACTGAGCTTAAAGAGATTTCAAACCGCTTTGACTTTTTTCAAATCAAATCAAACACTTTCATTGTCACATCAGCAGCAGCACGTGTGCTATGATGAGTGAAAAGCTTAGGTGCTGGCTCCAGACAGTGCAAAATACAGACTGCGCAAAATACAACGACAATGTGAAATTGGCAGCGATATGTGCAATGAGTAGGTGTCCACATAGTTGTAGGCAGTATTGTTTCAGGTATGGATTGGTTAAAGTGCAGTGCATGCTACATATTGATGGTGTGCAGTGAGGGTATAGAAGAGTCTGTGTGTGGTGTGTTAAGTGTTCATCAGCCTGATAGCCTGAGGGAAAAAACTTTCCTTCAGTCGGCTGGTGCGTGATCGGATGTTGCGGAACCGTCTGCCTGAGGGTAGCAGAGAGAAAAGTCTATGGCTTGGGTGGCTGGAGTCGCTGATAATTCTCTTGGCTTTCCTCATGCACCGCCTGGTGTAGATGTCCTGGAGGGAGGGTAGCTCACCTCCTACTACGCATCCAGCAGTTCGCACAATCCTATGTAGGCCTTTGCGATTGCTGCTGGTGCAATTTCCATACCAGGTGGTAATGCCGCCAGACAGGATGCTCTCCACATTCTGTTAAACACAAAAGAAGATATTTTGAAGAAAGCTGAAAACCTGTTTTGACTTCCATTGCAGTTTTTTATACTATGTGAGTAAATTATTACTTGTTACCACCAAGCAATTTTGCGTTAAATATACATCTAATAGACATTTAGCATTGTCTAAGAATAGCCCAAAACTGGACTAATCAAATAGACAGGTTAGACAGAATTAGTTATTTATTTAGTTATTATTTAGTCATAGAATTTAGTTATTTTATACAGTTATTTATTCCTGTGGATTTGATGACTAGTTTAGGTTTGGGCTTTTCTTATACTGTCAGCTTACTGACAGCTAAAATTTAGCCTTGTTTTAGCAAAGACATTTATGTTTAGACCTCAATTAGACTTCTTTTAAACACAAATGCTTGCTGGGTTTCCAATTCTTTTCAATATGTCTTCTATTAGGTTCAACAGAAAAAAAATACACCATAAACGTTTGGAGTATGAAGTGGTGAGTGGTGATGAAATTTACATTTTAAGGCGAACACTTTGTTTTAAATTCTCAGAAATGTTGGATTGTGATAGAGATCTGCGCGGGACAGATTTTTTTTTAGTCCCGCCAGGTTTTATTTCGCACCCTAGCGCTGTATGTTCAGCCTTTGTTCACTCGCTGCTCACTTACAATAATTTTCTACCCGACCATTCCCGTTAAATTAAGAACCAGTTTCCAAAATCTCACGTTAAAATTGGGTACTACCAAAAGAGAGATAACAGATAGAAGTGTAGGTTGTGGAAGTATTGTAGGCTATGTGTTAGTTTTGTTTGCCCCTTTTGTGATGAGACATGAGTGATGTGCGATGAGGATTGTGGCTGGTGAGCCGCTGACTCTTTTAAAGTCAGATTTACAAGCATAGCCACTCAATATATTTACCAACTACTAATTGTGTTTTATACATCATATATCATTCGCACACAGCATCACGGCGGATGCGTACGCTCTATCTCTATCTCTCAGGAACACTATATTGTTTGACCGCCTGCTCCCGTTCAAATTACAAGATTTGCCAATCACCACCATGTTTTATTCAGAAATTTATTTCCGTGCCGCAAGAAATCTGTTTGGGTCCTCATGATTGAAGTCCAATGCAGACCTCAAGATTGCAACTACATTTAATTCAAAGTGATTCAAACTTGATTCAAGCACCATCTGCTGGTCAAAAAGAGAAATGCAACAATACATGTATGGGTCAACGACTAAAAGTGGCTTAACTGTGTTTTTTATACTGTTGCCGCTATCCTTTAAACCACTGCATCTTACGCATTCGTTGGATCACTCATTCTATTATATATTTTAAAGTGATTGTAATATGAAACATGAAAACTGGTCATTTACTCATCCTTTACTTTTCTCATGCAGAGAAACCTGCTGAAGGAGCCCAAAGAAGAGCTCGACACAAACCACCTGATGTCCCAGACTCAGCATATTCTGAGGATCATAAATTACAGTCCAATAGAGCAGATCTACCAAGCCACGCTCCGCTGGTTGGTTTTGAGTAGAGCTGGGCAGAAAAATAGTTTGAATCAATTCTGAAAATTCCAAAATGCATCACTATTCTGAATTCTGAGCTTGATTTATTTATTTATTTTTTTACAGCAGATGGAGTTTTATGCTCGTTGTTAACAGAGGATGACGTTCTAAATTGGTTTTGATCAGCATATGGCACTCTAGGATAGTTTTGAACAGCAGATGGCGCTCTAGGATAGTTTTGAACAGCAGATGGCGCTCTAGGATAGTTTTGAACAGCAGATGGCGCTCTAGGATAGTTTTGAACAGCAGATGGCGCTCTAGGATAGTTTTAACAGTAGATGGCGCTCTAGGCTAGTTTTTAACACCGAAATCCTCTCAAGGAAGAGGTGTTGTGTGTTCGGCTGAGTCATGCAAGTCAGCTTTTATGTCATGAAATGACTAAACACGGCTCGCTATGAACATTTTTGTAATTCACTTTAACTAATGATTATTATAGGCTCAGGTGGTATTTGTTGGGAATTTGATGTAAGCAGAATAAGTAAATCCCACAGCGCCATCTACTGTTACAAACTCAGCTCAGTTCTGATTCAAGAGCATACTGATGCATTTTGAAAATCTCAGAATCGAGGTCTCAAATGATTTTTCGCCAGTTTTCTAGTTTTGAAGGTTTTGCTTTGGGGTTTCAAGTGTGTTTTGGGATGCACAAAAGTTTAACTTTTTTTTTTTTTTAATAGGAGCTCTATTGAAACGCCGTTCTTTAGCTGTCAAGACATCAAAGTGGGACAAATTGTTGAGGTGAGAAATTGCACAGAGCTTTTGTGCATATAGAGTCAACTAGAAATGGATATACAGCCAAGATTGTATGTAATGCTGCTTGTGATTTTGTTTTTTTAGGGTACAGTTACAGATTTGCAGAAACATGGCGTTTACGTGAGGATTGGGGAGCACATTAGAGGAATGATACCCAGAATTCACCTGGCTGATGTCACCCTGAAGAACCCAGAGAAAAAATTTTATCCGGGTCTGAAAGTCAAGTGCAGGGTGAGGCTGGATAAACTGTGTCTGAAGATATGCCAGCGTGTTTTTGGTTTTTAAGAATATAAGGATGTCTAAGATTAAATTAAATATTTAAATGTTTATTTTTGTTATTCTTATTGGGATATTATTTCATCATCTTGTCTGTCCATCTATCTATATCCATCTATAAATCAATCAAGCAATCAGTTTATCTATAATACATAAATATATCTATCTCTAAATGCCATGTGCACATCTAGGTGCCATTTTTGATGAGTCATTGAAGCTAGACTAACATGTCAGTTCAGGTACTGGCTCCAGTTTTTAGCAACTCCGCTTGAAAAGTCAAACATTTCGTATATACCACCACACTAGTGATAGCCGTCCACGCTTTTATTACGTCACAGTTAGATTAATGCAATGAACTTTACTGTGGCATCTCAAAATCACAAATTCCTCGTCTTCAGTGGGTCCAAAATGCTGCATCTAGATTCATTTGTAATAGCGGGAAACGTGACCACATTACCCCTCTCCTGAAGGACCTCCATTGGCTGCATATCCAATTCAGAATTGTTTTTAAAGTGCTTTTACTGGTATAGAAATCCCTTCATAATCTAGCCTCAAATCATGTCTCAGAGCTGTTGCAGTTTTACACTCCAGTAATCTTCTTTTAGTTCCTCAGTCCAGATTGAAACATAGAGATGACAGAGCTTTCTCTGTGGCGGGTCCGCGGTTATGGAACACTTTGCCCCTGAAGATTAGAATTGTTCACTATCTATTTTAAATCACTCAGAAAAACTTACCTGTTCAGCTCAGCCTTTTAATAGTCTTTTCTGTTGCTTCATTTTAAGATTTATTCAGTCGTTTCTCGTGGTTTATTTTTACATTTTTATTATCTGCCTCTATTTTACTCTGTCTTATGTACAGCACTTTGGTTAGTCATGTGGCTGTTTTTAAATGTGCTTTATAAATAAATGAACTTGAACTTAAATATTATTATAAATAATATAAATAATTGTATAGTAATTTGTTTGTTTATATATACATATATATTTATTTAAATAAATTTATTTACAGTTAATTCGCAACAATGAATAAATACTTTTATACATTTTTATGTTTTTATACTTTTTATATATATTTTTAGCTTTGAACAGATAATTACCACTTTGTACTAATTAAAATAATTCTAATTATTTTTTATAAGTGATTTTATTTATTATTTAAGACTTTTCTTAGGGTTTGTTGTGACATGACAGAGCAAAGTAGGAAATTACAGGATCCAGTGCTTCCCACACATAGGCTTCGTCCGAAACTGCATACTAAGTAGATACCCCATTTGAGTTTAAACGTATTACTCTGCCATTAGAAAAGTGCGTTCTATACAGTATGAATGTAAGCAGTAAGAATGGAATTCTGACGTACTGCATCCCTCATTTTGGCATGGTCACGTGACCTACCTGCGTCAGTTGCTCTGCTTCACCCCCATTCATGAACTCTCACGTGGGGGCAGCTTGGGATAGCGCAGCATGGAATGCGCACTACAGAATCTCGTTGGAAGTAGTAAGTCATCCGGGTACTTTTCTCATACTGATTTTCAAATTCTATGAATTCAGACGTACTACTTGGCTCGCATACTGGTTTACTGTATAGTATGGAAGTAAGCTGTTTCGGACGCAGCCATAGACTTTTCTTGGGCCCAGATATATTAACGGCCGCCCAAGTATATTTAGTGATGCATTTTGTCTTACTATAATTATCATGCTTTAATATATTTTATATACATATATATATTTATGTTCGTCTTACAAACCAAACATCTGTGATCGATTAAATAGTGGAAAATCTTCTCTTGGTTACCTGTTTTGTTCTCTGCGGACAAAACAGGCTGTGTAGACCCACAGAGACGCACCGCTTTGGGACTTAAAAATTCATCCAGCTTCTAAATCTCCAAAAATGTTGGGAATTCGTTTTTTTCTTTCGCTTTGTAAAGCTTTTTTTCATTTATGTAATTTATTTTTCATTTGCTGTGTGTTTTATTAATTTAAAAATGTCAACATATTACATATTTTATATACATATCTAAAATGCTTCGGCATTCAAGTTTGATTTGAAATTAAAAAAGAGAGAGAAGCAGATTTGACCTGTCAGTGGGTGCACGTGGCTCCTGAATAGCTTATAAGAGAAATTGTGGATATCTTTTTTTTTAACAGTCTTTTTTTTTTTTTTACTTTAACCCATTTAAAATAACAGTGTATAGCAGTGTCATAATAATAATTATTGTAAAAAAATGCATTTGTTTTGTTTGTCACATTTAGTTCACTATTTATGTGATGTGGCTAAATGGTGTGTAAAATGTATTTTAAACCTGTGGGAAGCTCTCGTGATCACACCTATTTTTCTCCTCGAGCCAAGATTCAAACTCAAAAACATATCGCTCTGACTTCTTCAACTAATTTTACCCTACATTTTACCTTGTCCAGGTTTTGTTAGTGGAGGCTCAGAAGAAGCTGTTGATCTTGACCAGGAAGAAGGCGCTAGTGGAGTCCACGCTCCCCATCTTCCAGTCGTACTCTGACGCCCGGCCGGGCCGCATTTCTCATGGCTTCGTCGTGTGTATAAAGGAGTTCGGCTGCATCGTTCGCTTTTATGAAGATGTGAAGGGTCTGGTTCCCATGCAGGAGCTGACCACCGAAACAGTCACAAATCCAGAGGAGCTCTTCTTCGTTGGACAGGTCAGAGAAAGATCTCAAAAAGAGCATCTCATTAGAAATCTTCTGTTATGACTGGACACAAAAAATGTCCTAGGACTTACCGGTAACTTGTTAATTGAGGTAGCATAAAAAGTCTAAAAGTTTTGTTATAGTTATATTATACACTCACTGGCCACTTTATTAGGTACACCTGTCCAAATTTAGCAAATTTTGAATCGGCCAATCACTTGGCAGCAATTCTATGCGTTTAGGCTTGTAGACATTGTCAAGACGTTCTGCTGCAGTTCAAACTGATGTGGTGATGTGACTTTTAGGAGACTGTTTCATATGGATTTATTAATCATTCTAATTTTTAATGAAAGCAAACTGTGTAGTTTATTAAAGACGCAAACCCCTCACTGCACGTCAGCTGATACCTTTAGCAAACCTCCTAATACCTGCAGCACGAGGACTTTGATCATTTATGAGCGTGAAAAGTGGCTGATCTGTTCGGTGAAATATTTGACTGCGTGTCACATCTCAAATGACTGAAAATAATACAAAACGATGTCACAGCAATGTTCACTGTGCTGAGCGATAGCGCTTCTCTCTGTTACTAAACAGTCTCATTATCGATGATGTAAGCGTGCTCAGGTCCGGTTGGTAAAAAATGCAATGTGAGTGTTAGCCAGGGGATGGGGGACAATCGGGCTTTGACACGGTTCAAGACAACTGTACCTAATGTGAGTACACCCTAAGTGAATTTAAAACGTGGCATGGTTGTTGGTGCCAGACGGGCTGGTCTGAGTATTTCAGAAACAGATGATGTACTAGAATTTTCACGTACAACCATCTCTAGGATTTATAGAGAGTGGTCAGAAAAAGAGTAAATATGCAGTGAGCAGCAGTTCTGTGGGCGCAAATGCCTTGTTGATGCCAGACGTCAGAGAATGGCCAGACTGGTTCAAGCTGATTGAATGGATTAAGATAGTTCTGAAGGCAAAATCAGAATCAGATCAGAATCAGAAAGAGCTTTATTGCCAGGTATGTCTGCACATACGAGGAATTTGTTTTTGTGACAGAGCTTCTACAGTGCAACAGAATTACAGAGACGGGACAAAAAAACAGATAATATATAAAAAAGCAGTAAGAAGTGAATGCAAAATATACAAATAGACAAGTGTATGTAGAGCTATATTACTATATTCAATGTTATATGTGCAGCTGTTATGTGCAAATTGGCATTTTAATAAATAAATAATATAAAATTAAATAAGTGTATATGTGTATAAGGGGTCCAACCCGGTACTAGTAAGGTATACCTAATAAAGTGGCCGGTGAGTATAGTTAGTATAATAGTTATACAGCGTGGATTAATTAAATTAAACAGAAATGAAAACTTCTTTCTTTTAAATTTCACATAAAGGCAGTTGTTTTTATCCTTACATTAATTGAAGATACATTTTTTTCAAAAATATCTAGTAGGATGATTTGCAGCATTGAATTTTGATACTTAATTTAATTTTCTTTTTGAGCATCAAATCAGAATATTAAAATAGTTTCAGAAAAATCTTGAGACACTGAAAAATAAACCATCACATGTATAAATTTAATTTTAAGATGCATTAGAAAAGAGTTTTTTTGTATTATTATTATTAGTATTGTTATTATTCGTATTATATCACAATATTACTGTTTTACTTGATATTTAAAATGGTAAGTGAATATTTTAAAAACAAGTAAAAATCTTACAGACCCAAAACAAATGTGTTGTTTCACTGTATTTTGTAATTTATCCTCTTTAAAGTCTCCTGAAGTGTTTTCATCATTAGTCTGCACTAATTAACACTTTAGGGGGTTCTTGAAATTATTTTCCACAGGTTGTCAAGGTCAAAGTCTTGAAGTGCGACGAGGAAAAAAAGATGCTCCGATTGTCCTTCAAGTCTGTTACTGAGGAGGATGTCAGAGAGGAGCAGATCGCCAAATTTGACTTCATTGTTGGAAAGGTGCTTTGACTGAAATAACTTTATTATTTCCTTTACAAACCACAGAAAAGTGCACAAAAAAAAAAAAGCTCATTGTTGTTTGCTATATAGATGGTCGATGCAAGAGTGTGCCGAAAAGTCCTGAATGGTCTTGAGGTCTCCATTATTCCTGAGGAAGTGCAAGCTTTCCTACCCACAACACATCTCTCTGATCACGTGACCAACTGTTTGCCCCTGTGGATGGCGCTGGAGGAAGGCGACACCATCTGTAATCTGATGTGTCTCACCAACTACAAAAAGAAGGGCATTGTATCCTAACACAGCCGTTCCTTCTTCATGTTTGATTTGTTGCATTTTTACAAACATGAAAAAGACAACATAAAGAAAAAGACTACATGTAAAAGCGGAGATTTAAAGGGTAGTTACTATCTGTATTTTAAAAAAGGGCCTGTTCACACATGATGCCTTTCATGAAGACTGTATGTATGAAAGGGGCTAATGTCACCAGTACGATAAGACATTTAGTTAAACTTCTTAACCTAGTTGTGTTCAGGTTCTCACCAAGAAACCGCACCTGAAGGCTTATATTGAGGACGGTGCCATCCCGAAGAACTTCTCTGAGCTCCAGGTCGGGATGCAGATGGTCGGCTGGGTGAAGAACATCATGCCGTATGGAGTCTTCATCAGTTTCCCATACGGAGTCTTCGGCCTTGCTCCTATAGCCGTACGTCATCATTTTGGTTTTCCTTGATGATTGTGTGAAGTAACAGTTTTTTCCCAAAGACTATCTTTATTGATTTTAGGAACTGATGAAAACAAAGCAAAAAAAATGCAAGTTATCTGTAAATAAATGCACATATACATTCAATATAAAGGCACATTAATATCTGATGATATATCAAGTTACAGGGACAATAGATTCGTATCAGCTTCCTTAAGAAGTCTTATAAAGTGATTTCATGTTTTGAAAAAATTAATTCAAGCAACGAGAGTTTTTGTACCCATTGTTTATTTTTCCAATGACAAGGTACTGAAAGATTTGCATATAATAAACAGAAAAATCAACAATTTCTTATCTGAGCTAATAAAAGAGCATGTACAGGGAGTGTGTAGTATACATAGAATATTCCCAAATGTCCTAAGCTGTTTCAATTACATAAAATAACCATTTTTGTTCTCTATTTGTAAACTGAGATTTTTTTTTTTTTTTTACCGACTACCTTAACACCATCTAAATTGCTAATTTTTACTATCATATATGATGCTAAAATAAAGCTGGCATATAATCCGCTTACTATATGCAGTAGAGATGCGCGGATCAGCTGAACTGACAACCGAATCCGCGGCTTCATAGTAATCATCCACCCGCCACTCGCCCGCAGTTTAGTGTAGTTTATCTGATATATGTATCCACACCCAAACGTCACTTTAATAATTGAATTATTTGTTTTAGGCATGATGATAGGACACTGTGGATATTAACAGCGGATTCAGTAAGCTGCGCATCTCTGATAGTAAAATAAGTTAATCCTAAACGTTTTTTTATAAAAACAAAAGTTTGTCATTAAACAACCTTTTCTTTATTTTCAAATGCAGAAAGGAAAAATAAGACATTAGCTTTTACAGAGACAGGAACAAGATAACAAAAAGGGTGCCACTTCAGCCTAAACGGCAGATATGTTATGTTTACTCTGCCTTTTTTTCCGCACTGTGCTAAAACAGAACAGCATCTACTGTGCCTGGATTCGGGCGATTCCGCCTCGCCTCCAAAACGTGGCCAGCTGCACTGAATGAGCGTTCTCTGCTTTTTTTACTGGTCCACCGCCATGTCCCGCTACATCCACCTGCAATAAATCAGAATGTATTTTTTTATTACGCGCACAACCCACGGATTATCCGCAGCGCCCACATATATAACCGGCATCCGCGCATCAGTAATATGCAGTTTAATGCTGTGTTCACACCAGACGCAACACCTCCAAATAATTGTGCGATTCGTGTGTAAATAGACACGTGAACATTTTGAGTTGATTCTCTATTCAAATTCACTTCACAATAGATTCACCTCATGGGCAGGGCTCCTGTCTGCCCGGTGACTCTTGCTTTGTTGTAAACGGCTAACATGGATTTTTATTGAGAGAGTAGCTGTGCTTTGGGAAGGCTGAAAAACAGAGTAGATTTGTTCGGCGTCATGTCTGAGTCTACTAGATTCTTTCAGAGGTGCACCCAGCTCTGTTCGTTTTTCAACTCCTCCAGAAGCTATATCTGGATAATGGAGGCTTTCAGCTGTGCTTTTTAACTTGTGCTGCGTTCACACCAGACACGGATGAAGCATCAAGCACAAGTGATTTACATGTTAAGTCAATGCAAAGAGGCAGTTAGGCATCCTGCGAAGCAATTTGCGTGAATGATGCGATTCGCATGAAACATGCAAAATGCTCAACTCATGTCGCGTATTTTGTGCCGCATCATCCATGTGGATCCTGCTGCAGGATGTCAATTCGCATCTTTGCATTGACTTGACATGTAAATCATTCATGCTTGACGCTTCATCCGCATCTGGTGTGCAGCATCAGATGGCATGAAATGATGTTGTCTTTCTAAATGGAGGGATGTTTTTGAGCATTATGGGGTTCAAGACAATTGATATACTGTTCTTTTTAGATTCACTTATAACATTATTAGATTTTTCAAATTAAAACTAAGAAGAATTAGGCTATTTTCTGGTCTGGTTTGACCTCTTCATCTGAATGCACTGTTGAATAGACACGGTGGATTGTAATAGACTTAAAAGTAAACTCTCACTAATGTGATTGTTTTGCATAATAAAATAATGTCAATATTTTGTTTCTTTGGTAAGTTCCCAAAGTTTGTCCGGACAGCTGTGTGCAAACATGTATGAGAGTGTCATTAGCATAGCAGTAAAATAAAAGCAATGTTTCTGAATGACAGATCATAGAGATGCTATTACAGAGAATTCCTTGTTGATTTCGCTCCCCAGCAGGTAATGTTTTTAGACGCAGGACACATGCTTGAATTTTAATCCATTTTTATTCTTGCTTTCAAAACAAACAACTTACAATGATTTCTCAATGTCCTCCAAAGGAGCGTCTCTAGCCACTGGCATGCTTCTTTCTGATTAAGTTCAGCTGATATTGACTTTCCTACAGTGCAGTGACTAGTGTGCCCCATAGGTGGCAGCACAACAGCCAAAAACAGACCAAAAAAATTCTTCAAAGTAAAATGAAATAAATAATACATTACTTTCACAAATTCAGGGCTCGGAAAGATGCCATGTAGGTAGAGAAGTGAAGTGGTCCCAGTACTGAACCCTGAGATACCCCAGTGCGACATCTGCTTGAATTAATAGGATGACAAGAGCATTTACACTCTGAATGCAGTTTTTTTGATTGTGATCTCAGCAACATCTTGAAATGGTTGAAAGTGGACAAGCTTCGAAATCTTTCTGACCCAGTTTTGAAATATTTTAAAACAGTTTTATGTTGTAATGACTAATTAAACTGAGCTCTATTGTGCTTGAAATAATTTCATAACACGGGCATTAACACTGTAAACGCAATAGGCCTGACTGTTTTCAACAGCATCTTAAAATGGTTGAAAGTGGACAAGCTCCAAAATAATCCTGACCCGTGTTGCCAGATGTAGCTGACTGATTCCAGCCCAAAGACCATCTAAAACCCACTGAAAACCAAAAACCACCGCCCAAAAATCTGGAGACTAGTATAACCTGTTTTGAAGGGGGAGGGAAGATGTCGTGCACTTGGAAGATCACAACCGTTGTAAGCATTTGTAGGTGAAGAATGGGGGGTATGGCATCACTTTGAGAGGTTTGTAAGTGAAGACCGGGGATGGTGGGAATGCCAACCGGCCAAATTTTCACTAACCGCTTATGTCATTTTTTACCAGCAAAAACAAATTCAAAACCACCCAATCTGGCAACACTGATCCTGACCCAGTTTACATTTATATTTAGCAACTGTATTTTTGTCAAATTAGCTAAAATATGTTGTAACGACTAATGAAGCTGAGCTCTATTCAACTAGTCTGGTTCTGCTTGAAATAATTTGATAAAATGAGCAATTAGATTCCAAAATATTTCTGACCCAGTTTACATTTATATTTAGCCACTGTATTTTATCCGATTGGCAAAAATATGTCGTATTAGCAAATTAAACTGAGCCTGACATTGATCTAACGTTGTGTTTTGATCTCATTTGTAGAACATGGGTGACCAGTTCATCAAGGAAACCTCAGGCATCTTTGATATTGACCAGACGGTTGTTGCCAAGGTGACTAATCTGGATGAAGAGAAGCAAAGGTTTCTGGTCAGTCTGAAGCTGTCTGAACTGAGTCTCTCTGAGAACGAGTTTCACACCAGACTGATTCAGGGTCTGAAGGAAAGAAGGAATATTTCGGAGATGAGGGCTGGCAGAGGTAAGAGGCTCAGCAAATAATCATGCTGTTTTTCAGCGCACTGGAGTATATTTTAGACTCTTTATTTGGATTAACACTCGTCTTCCTGTCTCTAGGGGACTCTGACGTCCTGTGGAAGCTCTCTGCTTTAACTGTAGGAGATCAAATGAAGATGATTGTGGGAGATACTACAGAGGATGGTTCGGTCATGCTGACCTCAGATCAGCTCAGTGGTGTCACTGTATTGGCCTCAAAGTACCACAAAGAAGGTGAGGCATGACCCTCATGTTGCACAAAGTTCTGTTTAGTACCACAAAACTCTCCAAATGTGAACTTATTTGTAATTACACTGACTTGAGTGACCATGATTTGACTTGTAAGTTCATTTTTTTTTGTGCAAGTATTGTAAAATATCATCCAATCAAATTCACGGTGATTGTTTTACACTTCTTATTTTTATTTATTAGACTTATTAATAAAATATTGGTTTTAATGTTATTGTAATGCATATTTATTTTGTAAAGTATATTTAGGTTATGAATGTATAAAGGGTATTAACCTACACTGGTCTCACCGTTAGGTTCAGTTACGATTATCATGTCATCAGTTCGGTTCAATTCGATATCTCAGTGCATCACTGTGCATTGACGATGCTTTCCATACAATTATATATTTTTTCTTCACAACACAAGACTTCTTGAATTCAAAATTGTAGCTATATTTATGTTTAAACACTATATGTATTAATAATAAAAAAATTTGTCCTTTATTACAAGCTGTCAAATATATAAACTGTAGCTTACCTGCTCAAAGAAAACACTCTTTTTGAATGTATCAAACAAAACTCAGATACAATCACAGGAGACAACATGAGCATTCATAGCAAATAAACCAATGTAAATATTATTCGGCTTGCTATTTGAGCATTGTCGAGCGAGTTCTTACATCCCTATGATTGGTTATGAACAGAAAGGGCTGCGATTGGCTCTAAAACTGTCAGCGATGTTCACTGATAAGTGGCAGACACTGAATAATGCGCAGTGAACGTCTATATGCGCCTAATAAAGCACACATTGCACAGCTATCACAGCTCCTTAGCAGTGAAATAGTGTCTCCTCGTTTTGTTGTATTTCAGTGTCAGTGTAAGACTGTCCAGCAAACTCACATGCAGTGAATTGTGCACAGTTGTTTGCTTTTTAAGTAGCTTGAGCATTTTAATTCCTCACCCTTGCCTCGTTCGAATAGTATTCTATCAAGACGGAGCATTTGAGATTAATAAGATCACTACATAACTGGTGATGATCTATTAATGAACCGATACCGAATTGCCCACGTCTGCATTGCGGTGCATCATCATCTGCATGCGACATTTAAAGTCTTAACTAGGGTAATTAGGCGAGTTAAGGTTCGTACACATTGGGACACTTTTCGCACACGTTTATCATCAGCGTTTTCGAAAAGTGTTTCTGCTCCTCTCCACTCCTACTGACATTATTGTAGTTGCTTTTATCATACAGCTCTTTATGTTCCAACACCAATGAAAAAAGTAGCTCCACATTCATCTCGTCTTCGTGCATTGCCATCTTCATTGAATGAAAGTGAAACTGGGATCACCTCAACTGTTTTGCACTTGAGCACCTCCAAATGTTGTACACTGTAAATGCACCAGCTCTGGGCACATGAACAAAAGTGTCAATCTGATTGGTGAAGAAGTTTTTGACACTGCATCAAAACAAAGAAAAGAGCATGAGGCGTTTTATTAAAACTGACACATTTACGGCTACCAGTGGTCTGCATGATCACATCGGCACCCTTTGTTTAGTCAGGAGGCATTAAATGTCAACGAAAAGCGTGAGCAAAAAGTGTGTGCATGTGCCTTTAGGGTAATTAGGCAAGTCATAGTATAACAATGGTCTGTTCTGTAGACAATCAAAAAATACATATAGTTTAAGGTGGCTAATAATATTGTCCAGAAGAAAAAATATTACAGGAAATACTGTAAAAAAAAAAATTGGTCATTAAAAATATTTTCATTTTTGTGCACTTTTTAATAATTTGTTATTTCCTTTAGTTATTTCAGCTTGAATAAATCAGATATATATATATATATATATATATATATATATATATATATATGTGTGTGTGTGTGTGTGTGTGTGTGTGTGTGTGTGTGTGTGTGTGTGTGTATAGAGACAGACTTTCCTGATAGTAGTGGTCTAATACCTGTCAACTCTCCCGTTTCTTTTGTATTTAATAATTTTATCCTGCTATCATCCCAAAAGGTATTTTCCCTTATTTTCAATCTTTCTATGAAGGGTGGCAATAAACATTAAAGAAACCGATCCTCCATATACGCAACCTATACCGCCGAACCACCATTGGACTCCCTTTGCCCTTAAATGTTCTTCTTTAGGCATGAAACACTTTGAAATAAATATATAAACAGCAGGACTCCCTTCCTTTCCATTACAGGTGCTGTCGTCCCTATGCAATACTCAGACAGTTCAAATAGCAGTGCGTGACTGTCAGATGCGCTCCATAGTGATAAATAGACGTTTCCCAAACGGATTCTGTAAATGTGATTTGAAGCGCAGCGAAAGTGGACACTAAGGGTTTTGGGTGCATCTTTGAACAGACATAATAATAATAATAACAATAATAACATGTTAACATGTCGATCTTGGTGGGTTTTCTTTTAAACATAACAAATTGTGTCCTGAATAAGCATAAACGGTTAGGAAAGCAATCGAATGCTTACCTTAGATGTGTGCATTTTCAAAGTGATCCCTTATTTTCCCATCCTAATGTTGACGGGAATGAATTGCATGTGTGTTTCAGGTGTGAATTTAACTCCGGGCTGCAAACTCAACGCAGTAATTCTCCACATTGACTTTGTAAAGTCTCAAGTTCATGTATCGCTGCGTCCAAAGCTAAACATAAAGAAAGAGAAGGTATGATTGACTTTAAAATCCACAACATCTGATTTCACTTCAAGTAAATGCATTAAAAATATGTGTATTTGTCTGTTGTTTTTTTATTCAGTTGGAAAAGGACGCCAGATTTACAGCAAAAGTCCAGTTTGCCGACAAAGACTTTGCTGTCGTCTCATTGGCTACCACCAGTGATCTGACCTTCTTTCCCACCCGCCCTCATTTAAACAGCATTTTTGACTCAAAGAAGTTTTCCGTTGGCTCCTGTTTGGACGTGAAAGTCGATGATCCCAACTGTGAGGATTTAGCGGGCTTTCCACTTATCTCCTATCAGTCTTCGAATGCCAAACACGAGCAGCACAAACCCAATGAAGAGCGTCTCGGGGAGCTGATGAAGGTCACGGTGAAGAAATTGAAGGCGCTCTGTGTGTTGGTGAATCTGCCGTCGGGAAACACTGGAAGAGTCCACGTCTCACAGATATTGGAGTTTCCTGACATCGGCAGCTGCCCAACATCAGTTCTCAAGGTCGGGATGGAGATGGAGGCCCGAGTAATCGGAGGACGTGCAGTTCGTGCCCACAAGTAATAATAATAATAATAATTCATCACCTTAATGTAGCACTTGTCGTATTTCGACTTCTCATCAATTAGAAATTATCAGACAGGAGGTTTTGAATATCAGAAAATTTATTCTTTATCAGAGACTTTATTCTCCATCATTAAGCCGAGAAAGAGCAGAGCAGACCTCCGAGCATTCTGAAGTCTCTCCTGGACACTTCCTTTCTTTCCTTCTCTCTTTCTGCTCTTTCTAAAGTCTCTGTGTTTTCCACAATCTTTATACAGGTTATTTGACACACCCCTAGCTGTCTTATTTTAACTTTTGACCATTTTAGCATAAGTTTTTACTCTAGGTGGCCCTGTTATTCTTGGCTCTCAGCCCACTAGCTCATGTCAACAGAGATGTTACAGGTCTATGTCAGCAGAGCATAGATGCAACTTATGCAAAGGAACTAAGTGTTTACATACATTGTCATGATAGGATAATAACTTGATAATTTGTTACTCACTCCTGACACATATAGCTTCATACAAGTATTTAACATGTATAATCAGTGCTTTACATATTCAGTTATTCTACACAATCAGTCATTCAGTCATCCTTCTGCATAGCCTTCTCCTAGTGTTGCTCCTGTGCAGGCATACTCATCTTACACAGACATATCCCTGTATTTTTAACACAGGCTAGCATGTTTGCTGCAAACACTCCATACTTTTTGAAAAGAGAAAATTAACTGCTTTACACTTCACAAATACTTCACATTGAGAGAATAAATTCTTCTTCACACTTTGCATTTAAAGCACTGTTAAAGCACTTTTGGGGGGAAATCTTCTTTAGTCTGCAAGTAAATACAGTGGTGCTGTTATAAAATACTTAAAATAAGTGCCATATTGTAAAATACTATCAAGTCTAATTGGAAAAGAATGAATGCATTTTTGTTTTTATGAAAAATGCAACCCATACCGCTGAACCACCAGGGGCTGCCCTTGCTCTTAAATGTTCATCTGTTCTGTGACTTCAGTATATTTAGGCATAAAAACACTATTAATAAATCTAAAAACAGTGGGATTCTCTTCCTTTCCATTACAGGTGCTGTCGTCCCTATGCAATACTCAGACAGTTCATATAGCAGTGCGTGACTGTCAGACGCGCTCCATAGTGATAAATAGATGCTGTTCCCAAATGGATTCTGTAAACGCGATTTGAAGCGCAGCGAAAGTGGACACTAACGCCCTATTCACATGGGGCGTCAGCGTCAACGCTTCCCATTCACTTTGAATGGGTGACAACAGGCGTTGCCGAACTGCATTGTGGATCCGTCGGCGCTGCTTCAGAAGCGTTCCTCGCTGCAGAAGTTGGGACCAGCTCAACTTTTCAAGCGCCGACGGAAGCGTCAGCCAATCAGATCGCTGTATGCAAATACACCAGCTCAGACAGTGGCCTATTGCTGACTGAATTTCATTGGCTGATGCTTCTATGACGATCGTTTCAGCTCCAACTTCAGACACGCCCTCTGTCAAGCGTTGACGCTGAAGCCCCGTGTGAATAGGGCGTAAGGGTTTTGGGTGCATGCTTAAACAGACATACTTATAATAATAACAATAACAACTTCTAAACATGTCTATCTTGTTGTTGTTGTTTTTTAGACACAACATATTTTGTCCTAAATGAGCATAAACAGTTAGGAAAGCAATCGAATGCTTGCCTTATATTTATGTATTTTTAAAGTGATCTCTTATTTTCACATCCCAATGTTGACAATGATTGCATTTTTTGTTTTCATGAAGAATGTTAAGATTTCAGTTAGAGTTGCGTGTAAGTTATGTTTGTCATGCAGTTTTTTTGATTGCATTTTTTTATGTTATATATTTATTTGTTTTGTTAAGGTTTTTATTTACTTTTTTTTACTACTTTTAATGTTTTTATTGACATTATTATTATGTTTTTAGGGGTGTGAACCTGCACTGGTCTCATAGTTTGGTTTGGTTACAATTATATCATCCATTCAGTTCAATATCGGTGATTTCGATATCTTTGCATTGTGGTGCATTGATGATGCATTCCATCCACAATTATTCATTTTTAACACAAGAATTAACAAAAGAATTTTTGAGTTTAAAAAGTTCAATATATTTATATTTATACAGTATATTGTTTATTATACAGTTGTAATATTAAAGTAGTAAAGTTAAAGTAGCTATTACAGCTAGTTCGTGATAGACGCCATTGAGAGAACTCGCTCTACAGACACTCAACAAATCAGGAATCAGGATCCCCAAGTATCACAAAAGTTACCTTATCATCCCAGCAGTATAAAAGGTCTAAAGTGAGAGAGAGAGACAGCATCATTGTCTCCCTAGCAGTGAAATAATGTCTCCTTTACATATATTTTAATAATAATAATTTTATTTATAATTTAAATTAATAATAATTTATTTAATTGTCTTTTTTAAATATTTAATTTTATTCTTTTATTTGTTTAAATTTGTTCATTAAATATGTATATATATTTTTTCATTTAAATCAAATACATTTTTAAAGTAATTGTTTATTTTGATTTATTGTAAAACTTGTATTAAATAGTTTTATTAAGCTTTTTTTTGCTGTTAGTTTAATTTCACCTAAGCAAATAATTTCCTAAGGCCTAATATATTATTTTCATCTAATTCATCTTCATATTTTCAGTGTGAGGAATATGCCTCATGAAGTTTATTCTTATCATCTTATAAATTAGACCATTAATTAAGCTGAAGATCAGGTTTGTGTTTCATTCATTTGCTAAAGTCACATTTTGCTGTGCCAAAAATGCACGATTCTGTTTAAAAGTCCACAATTGTGAATGAAGCTTCTCATCAATGCTGTGAAAATAACATTGTAAATAACAATGATCTTTACACAATGATTCTCATAATTGTTTTTTTTTCTTTTAACAGCTTCCTGGCAATCTCTCATCCAGATTATAATATCTCCATCCCTGAACTCAGTTTTCTAGAAAGGTATGCGCTGATATGTATTTATTTACTTTCCTTGGCGATGACTTAATGATGGCGCATTTATGTTAAGCTGTGTATGGCTTAAATGAAAATGTTTTAAATGAAGGTAAGAGTTTGATCAGAGGTTTTCGAGAATATATATATATATATATATATATATATATATATATATATATATATATATATATATATATATATATATATATAGGGTGGGCCATTTATATGGATATACCTAAATAAAACAGGAATGGTTGATGATAATAACGTACTGTATGTGGCACACTAGTATATATGAGGGGGCAAATTTTTCAAGATGGGTGGTGAACAAAGTGGCCATTTTGAATCAAATCAAATCACTTTTATTGTCACATAATCAGCAGCACGTGTGCTTTGATGAGTGAAAAGCTTAGGTCGGCCATCGTGGGCGTTGATATCGCCAAGCATTCCCATTTATTAAGGTGTATCCATATAAATGGCCCACCCTGTACATATGTGTGTGTGTGTGTATATGACTATTCCTATCTCTATACATGTATTACTAGAAACCATTCATATCAAACTGCTGTTTGTGCATGATTTCTATTTATTTGTACACACTGCAAACCTTTACTACTTCTCTTTGGTTTTCAGTAAACTGAAGGTTTCAGACATGGTCAACAAACTGGAAAAATACAAGCCTGGAGATGATATCATATGCTTCCCGTCAAAAGTAATGGTTATAATATTAAAAATGAGCCATATTATGAAAACTGCCTGAGCTTTTGAACTCATTTTTGTTTGTGTGTGTTCATTTAGTACATCAAAAAAGAGCAGCTCTTGGAAGTTCATGTCAAGCCCGACATCATGGGAGCCGTTCCTCTGTTAGCCATGTGTAACAAACTTGGGGTGAGTCTGATTTGCTTTGTTTTAATCAAGTTCAAAAAATGTAGTAAAACGAATGCATTGCTCAGTGTATAAAGTACTGTCATTTTAAGATCAAACCTCACGCCTCACTTTAAAATGCATTGCATTATTAAAAAAAAAAAAAAGAAAGCAAATGAGTGGCATTAATTCATGAATCATTTCACATTTAAAAGTAATTAGGGGTTTAATGGTGCACATAGTCATCCTTAAAGCGATAGTTCATGCAAAAACTAAAAAATATATTTAGAATTTACTCTCTCCTCACTTTTTTTAGTTTCGTTTTTCTTTTGAACACAAAAGAAGATGTGTGTGTGTGTCTGTGTGTGTGTGTCTGTGTCTGTGTGTGTGTCTGTGTGTGTGTGTTTGTCTGTGTGTGTGTGTGCGTATATATATATATATATATATATATATATATATATATATATATATATATATATATATATATATATATATATATATATATATATAGTCCACCCCTCTAAAATCTATGTTTTAAATTCATATTTTCAATAGGAAGCTGTACAATCTTATATTTGTGCATATACATATGATTAATCAGTACTGAAGCAAAATCTGGAGCTTATCTAACAAAATAACTTGCACTAGCGGTCCAAAATCTAGTGCACCCAAATTTATATGCTATAGAAAGATATTAAATACCAATTTAAAAATGAGGAAAAATCAAGAGAAGCAAAAAAAAAGGGAACATTTTCCTGGTTGTAATTTTTTTTGCAATATTTAGCTTAAATTTAAGTGTATCATCTTTCAATTTCTTAATATGTTTGGTGACTGAAATATTATTTTAATAAATAAATCTGTTTATTAAAACTGATTTGTTTAAACGAACCCAAATACATGACCTGTATTCACTGAGAAATGGATAAAAATATTAGTTTTAAAAATGGGCTGTATACTAAGTTTTATCTTTGATGTGATGAATCATTTGACTGCACTGGTCCTCATGTCATGTTTGTTTTCCCACAGCTCTCCAAACACCCTCAGAGGCTTTTTAAACCAGGACAGGCCCTTTCCGCAAAGGTTGTCAGTGTTGATCCCAAGAAGCCTATCCAGTTTTCCCTGTCGCTCACAGGTAAACTCTCCTCATTTAATATCAATAACTATTATGGTGTTCTGCGCTCTTTTCAGTGCAAGGAGATCTGATGTGTTAAAGGGTTTGTGGCAGCATTTGATTGCAATTGATAAACATTTCTAACCACATTCATAAAAGCACAATCATGTTTAATAACAATTTTTACAGTTTTGCAATCAGATAAAAGCAGCCAAGTCAAGCAGAATTACCCTAGTTAAGCCTTTAAATGTCACTTTAGGCTGAATACTAGCATCTCGAAAAATATCTATTCAAATATACACTGTACTGTCATCATGGCAGAAATAAAATAAATCAGTTATTAGAAATGAATTATTAAAACTATCATGTTTAGAAATGTTGGAAAAAAAATCTTGCTAATAAACAGAAATTGGGAGAAAGAATATACTTATACTAATAATTCTGACGTCAGCTCAGAGAAGATAATAAAGAATGAAGAAATATTGCAATGTTAGGTTTTTCCAATATTGTGCAACCCTACCCCTATCAACATTTCCCAGCGCATGTTTTTTTTTTCCCCCTTGTTGTACCATATGCTGCGTCACTTGCTCTGGATGTTGCTCTTCTGCCATCGTGACGCAGGTTTCATTGGTCCCTGGAGTCTCTTTAGTGTTTCCTGTGTTTGTTTGTTGCTGTAGGGACGCACAAACTGGAGCCAGGCATGAACACCTTGGCCATGGTTCAGAAAATCCAGCCTCACAAGGGACTGATGCTCGCGCTCCCATATGAGAACACGGGTCTTGCTCACCTAACGGATCTCTCTGATTCGTACACGGAGAAGCCACTGGAGTCCTACAAAGAGGGCCAGATCATCCGGTGAGTCACGGCCTAGTTTGGAGATGTTCATGAATGAACGCTTAAGCCTTTTCCTTGAATACAAATATTTGAAGTGGGAAGTTTTTGTTTTGTTCATTTGTGTGTATATATACGTGTGTTTTTCAGGTGTCATGTCATAGAGCAAAAGATAAAGGAATTCAACGTTTCGTTACGTCCATCCAGGTATATAATAGTTTCATTAAAAATTATATAAAATATAATATAAAAAAATTATATATATGTATGTATGTGTGTATGTATGTATAGACAGCGCGCAGATCTCTAATACGAACATACATATATAATACATCATAATTTTTTTTTTTGGATACCGCCCAAGCCTCATATATACACACACACACACATTCACATACGTGTGTGTGTGTGTATTAGGCTTGGGTGGTATCCAAAATAAAGAAAATTAGACACACAGCACCACCCTCTTTCTCATTCACACACACATCCACACACACACAGACCAACAAGCCAGCGATGCACAGCATCAAACTCTCTCATTCACACACACACACATAGACAGCACCAAACAAGTGACACACAGCATCACGCTTTCTCTCTTTCACACACAGACACCAGAGTTACCGACCACTCGCGCGCCGCAAGTCGGGTCCCGCGGTACAGCAGCGGGAATGCAGACCTCTAGTTTGTATTTACCACGTCTCCCTTCTCGTTCAGTCAAAACCCGAAATAGTGCCAAACTGCAGAGGTTGTGTGCTTTTTCGAGACCAGGTCA